>NC_036844.1:33427638-33526628 GCF_002910315.2 Salvelinus sp. IW2-2015
GAAGCCAAAGCAGGCGACAAGTGAAGCCAAAGCAGGCGACAAGTGAAGCCAAAGCAGGCGACAAGTGAAGCCAAAGCAGGCGACAAGTGAAGCCAGACAATAGGGATGCAAAGGCACGTGTCCTTCTAGATTTCCGATACGCATATTGAAGATGTTAGAAAAACTGTCCCATGACTGTCAACCAACAAGATGAGTAAAGAACAGCAAAAAGCACTAGCCTGTGTCAATCTACTATCCCACATAGCACAAAAAAGGTTCTATTGATCAGCTTGTCCTTTGTGTGAGAAACAAATATTGGGACAGTTGTGAGATGTGATAGATCCCTAATTAATACAACCACTGTACATAAAAAAAAATACAATAACATTTTAAAAAGCAATGAGGCTGATCCAGTTCAATCTTGGTTTCATCAGAACAGAGACTCTTGTTTCTCTGGGTCTGAGAGACTTTAGGTGTCTTTTGACTAACTCCAAGCAGGCTGTCATGTGCCTTTTACTGAGGAGTGGCTTCCGTCTGGCCACTCTACCAAAAAGCCTGATTGGTGGAATGCTGCAGAGAAGGTTGTCCTTCTGGAAGGCTCGCCCATCTCCACAGAGGAACTCTGGAGCTCTGTCAGAGTGACCATCGGGTTCTTGGTCACCTTCCTGACCAAGGCCCTTCTCCCCAGATTGCTCAGTTTGGCCYGGCAGCCACCTCTAGAAAGAGCCTTAGTGGTTTCAAACTTCTTCCTTTTAAGAACGATGGAGGCCACTGTGTTCTTGGGGACCTTCAATGCTGCAGARATTTTTTGGTACCCTTCCCCAGATCTGTGCCTTGACACAATCCGGTCTCGGAGCTCTACGGACAATTCCTTCGACCTCATGGCTTGGTTATTCCTCTGACATGCACGGTCAACATTGGGCCCTTATATAGACAGGTGTGTGCCTGTCCAATCAATTGAATTTACCACAGGCAGACTCCAATCAAGCTGTAGAAACATCTCAAGGATGATCAATGGAAAAAGGATGCACCTGAGCTCAATTTCAAGTCTTATAGCAAAGGGTCTGAATACATACGTAAATAATAAAACAATTATACATTTGCAACAATTTCTAAAAACCTGTTTTCGCTTTGTCATTATGGGGAATTGTGTGTAGATAGATAAAGTTTGGGTTTTTTCATCCATTTTAGAGGCTGTAATGTAACAAATGTGGAAAAAGTGAAGGCATCTGAATACTTTCCAAATGCACTGTATGTAATTAAAAGTCTCCTTAAAGTCTGGCTAAATTTTCTGGTGCCTCCCTCACGTAAGCATCGGTCTGGACATGACAGGCTGTAGCCAACACAGGCTATCACCTACACTTCAACATGTAGGCTAATTATTTATGGACATTTACATATGCTTTTCTTAACAGAATAACTACTATTTTTCAAATCAAATGAATTGGCTATTTTTTGTTAATGGCCTTGGTGCCCTAGCAGATGGGCACCTCTAGAAGGCCAAATCCACTTGTCCCCCCCCAAAAAAAACACTAAATGCCAGGCCTGCCTATACACGAGGGTGCTACATCCTAGCCTACAAATTAATGTTTATAAAAATAGGCCGAGACACAAGTTGGAGTAATCAAGGTGACAGACATTGACACATTCAATACCGCCTTGCACACTCTTGCCTGCATTTAGCAGATCTAGGATGTAATCACTAGTCCAAACAAGTTTATTTTMGACAWATTCAGGTGGATACATTCATTCCATTCAAGAAATGTTTTGCAACAGAATTAGTGGAATACACCCAATCACACACAGTTCACTTTCCTAGTAGTCATACAAACAGCATCATCACATCTACCTGCTCTCCTCTCACATTTTTCCTTTGCACAACACAACAGCTGTCTGTGACCAYGCGAACAAACCTCTATAAGCCAAACCTTCATACCATAACCGCTACACAGCCTACATCGTCACCGTCATAGTCAAAATAGCTACTAGAACTAACAAGTTAGTAATCCCACAATCTAATCTATGAGTACAATCACGCAGTAGTGTACAACAAGCAGTTACACAAGCGGGCCTGGTGGCAACACATTTATAAAACCGAAAGCTTATATGGACTTAATGATTTGGAAAAGTTGGAGTGTTGGATAGCATTAGCCAGCTAGCTAACAAATATCATTCCTCTGAGTCAGGTTGTTTGTTGAGTAGGCTAAATTTGCTGCATTAGCTAGCACAGTGTGAAAATGAAACTGCTGCTGCTCCTCAATTTAAGGAATTTGTTAAACTATTGTCCCGCTCTCTCTGAGTCTACTACTCACCACATTTTATGCACTGSAGTGCTACAGTAGCTAGGTGTAGCTTATGCTTTCAGTACTAGATTAATTCTCTGATCCTTTGATTGGATGGACAACATGTCAGTTCATGCTGCAAGAGCTCTGATAGGTTGGAGGACGTCCTCCGGAAGTTGTCAATTACTGTGTAAGTCTATGGAAGGGTGTGAGAACCATGAGCCTCCTAGGTTTTATATTGAAGTCTATGTACCCAGAGGAGGATGTAAAATAACTGTCCTCTGGCTACATCATTGCGCTACCCTACAGAGTGCTGTTGAGGCTACTGTAGACCATTGTACAACAGTGTGTTTTAAATCAGTTATTTGGTGACAATATATTTAGAATCGTTTTATTAAAAAAMATATTTTTATGAAAGCCTCCACTGAGTTATTGTAACATTTCAAGGCCCTGGTGTATTTAACCWGGGGTAAGTCACATCTGCCTCTTCTAGAAATACAGGTATTCTGGTAAAATAGTAAAAGAGGGGTCTTCTGATAAGTGACACTGTATTTCTATGGTACAGACTGATCCATTATAATTTTGAAGGAACAGACGTTAACACCTCCTGTTGAATTGCAGCTGATTTACACTCCCAGCTGTAAGTGTAATATTGTCCGAGGTCTCCAAGTATGAGGCATTATTCCACCTAGCAACAGCAAGCTGTATGCTAGAGTCTGTGGGGCCTACGCTTTGTTAAATGCTTGTGTTCAGGTATTTGTCAATCAATTCCTAGTAAGCAGTGTGTGTTACCTTGAGGTAGGAGCCGTAGTACTTGGTGACGTAGGGGCTGTCACACTGGCTGAGTACGGTGATCTCCTGCTGGATGTCCTCCATCTCATCCTCAGCTTCCTCCAGGTCTATGGTCTTGATAGCCACCACCTTCTGGGTGCGGTTATCGATGCCCTTGAATACCTCGCCAAAGGAGCCCTTCCCAATACGCTCCAGCTTGGTGAACAGCTCCTCAGGGTCCGTTCGGCTGTTCTGAAGGTCAAGAGACGAGGACATACAAGTTATGTAGCTAGTTTATACTGTTGGATCAGGTACAAAAAATACATTTTATTGATAGGCCATTACATAAAACTGATGATCAACTATTTTATTTAAAAAAACACCCAATTAGGAAAATCCATATAAATCTGCGAGTGCTGCCTTGAGAACACTGGGAATAGGTGAGAGAGTGCTGCCTTGAGAACACTGGGAATAGGTGAGAGAGTGCTGCCTTGAGAACGCTGGGATAGGTGAAGAGAGTGCTGCTTGAGAACCTGGGAATAGGTGAGAGAGTGCTGCCTTGAGAACGCTGGGAATAGGTGAGAGAGTGCTGCCTTGAGAACTGGGAATAGGTGAGAGAGTGCTGCCTTGAGAACACTGGGATAGGTGAGAAGAGTGCTGGGCCTTGAGAAGCACTGGGAATAGGTTGAGAGAGTGCTGCCTTGAAGAACACTGGGAATAGGTGAGAGAGTGCTGCCTTGAGAACACTGGGAATAGGTGAGAGAGTGCTGCCTTGAGAACACTGGGAATAGGTGAGAGAGTGATGCCTTGAGAACACTGGGAATAGGTGAGAGTGCTGCCTTGAGAACACTGGGAAGTAGACGTGTTTTGATATCATCATGACACCATCACGACCCCTCTACCTCACCTGACAGGAAGAATGAGGTTCCAGTTCCAGAAGGCAGACTTAGTGCATTTATTCATCTGTATAGAGAGTGGAAGAAGTCAGAGGCATCAGCCTTGATCTCGCCCTGCCCTGACTATTAATAGCACTGCCTGGCACAGAGGCAGGGCTAGAGGACTTCCTTGTCTTTCAACACCTTTGGGCGTGTGGTGCTCCAGTGTGACAGCACTACCTAGAATGGCACCAGTGTCCGTGTCTGGGTGAGCAGAGCCCGGCTCATGGCGTCACAGAGGGCCAGAGCAGCGATAGGAGGCTGTATCATTGCTGCCCCCTTGTCTCACGCATCAACTTTTTTTATATTCAAAACTAAAAGCTGAAGAGAATAGGCCCCTATGCACATTGTGGAGAGAATATGCAGCATGCTAAACATTTAGCCTAACATACACACGTGCACAAACAGTCCTAACGGGCCGTTTCAATTTTCCTGCACTGTTGACAACTAGCCTAACTCCACCTCAGGTGTTACCCACAGGAAGCCAGGGTGATGACAAGAGGGTAAGGAATACTTCATCTCAGGCCACACCCTCTACAAGCTTACAGAACAACACTTCAACATGACCAATGCTACTGGTCATAGTTGGCAGTATCATACCAGTTTCACAAGACATTAAGGCTTGTGCCCTGATTTAGCGTTAGACTTTGGACTCCGGGTAGGCCTAATGACCAGGCTACATGAGAAAACAACAGGAAATCATAAGGGTGAGCGGAGCTGCTGATCTCCCTGGAGACAGACAGTTGGATAGGAATTAATTTGCTGGTGTGGGGGCTGTGCTTTGGCAAAGTGCAGGCCCTGTCCGGGGGTATAGTCACAGGGCCACAGTGTGCCCTGACCCCCGTCTCAGCCTCCAGTATCTATGCTGCAATAGTCTATGTGCTGGGGGTCTAGGGTCAGTCTGTCCTATCTGGTGAATTTCTCCTGTCTTATCTGGTCTCCTGTGTAAACTTAAGTYTGCTCCCTCTAATTCTCCCATCGCTCCCCCCTCCCCGAGAACCTGAGCCCTAGGGCCATGCCTCAGGACTACCTGGCCGTCCCTGTCCCACCTGGTCGTGTTGCTGCTCCAGTTTCAACTGTTTTGCCTGTGGCTATGGAACCCTGACATGCTGCTGCGCCAGTTTCAACTGTAGTCTTATAGCTCCACACACACACACAATTTCTCATGGAGCAATCTTCCCTCTGATGTTCACATCAATGACAGACGGACCCAAATAATGTCGCTAACGTTATTGCACTGAAAGGTTCTCACCCATGTCAGATTACAGGCTGTAAATGGAGAGCAGCAGTTGTAGCTAGTGGCTTAGGCCTATTTCAAGTCACATATCTACAGAACGGTGACCTTATGGCCGCCTAAACAATGACATASATTTGCCAAGGCAAGGAATACACAAAATATAATTTCAAGCGACCAGAGGTTAACACCTGTGCCTTTATGAAACGTCACCTACCAATTAGCCAACTAACCTTTCCTTGATTACCAAGATGACCAACGCCACCCTCAAAATATATAGCTAAAGATCTCTGGTGCTTCTTCTCTAGACAACTAACGTTAACTAGATACTAAACAAGGCAAGCAGATAGTCCACGCAAGCTAAGCTAACGTTAGGTCATTTAGCTCACCTGTTACACAATGTCAGACATTTGTCATTCCTTCCACTGAACTGTCGTTGAATACCTGCGGTCCTGAGTGCTAATAAAGGTAGCAAGCTGACTTTGATTTGTTTGTTTCATAATGCCCCTCAAACGATCTAGCAATCCAACAACCGAGACAGCTAGTTACAAAATGTAACGTTAGTTCTAAAGTTACACTAGCTAACTATCAACGCCTTGAAAGTTAGCTAACGTTTGCTAACTAGCTTCACAGCTAGCCGCAAGTTAGCTAAATGGTTTCGTTGCTAAATGGTTTCGTTGTAGAAAAAGTTGGAGGCCTCCACTTACCTGCATCCCAGGCACTTGCACCGCACCCGGTGACTGGGCCATCTTCCGCATCCAAAGGAATAACAGAAAGCCAACCAATTAAATAATAGTTTTAGCTAGCTAGACTAGCTAGCTAACGTAGTTTTCTTTTTGTTATTCGCTAGTTAGACGTAGCAACCTTTTTTTCCTTTGGAAAAACAACGTAACCTCAGATAGGAGCTAGTTACCAATATCTTGACTTAGCTAGCGAGCTAGCTGCTATTAAGTCGTCGTAGCTAGCTACTTCAAAACAACAGTCGACTATTTCGTTCCATGATAACAATCGATCTAGATGTAAAAAATATATAATTAATAGTTGTAAAGCAATGTCTTAGATGTTACGACAGGCTATTCATCTGTGGATTTAGCGAGTACAAACGCACTCCAAAAGACAGAGCAGTCGACGACTTGTCAGAGTCAAACCTGCGTTGATGTGGCTGAAGTTATCAGCAGTTGGGTGGAGCCGAATACTGAATGTACAGAGAGACACATGCGTCACTGTTTCTGTCACCTTTTTTGGGGTTGTCAAAGTAACTCTACAACTTCTCTTTCTACTGGACAAAACAATTGACTATATTTAAACATATGGACAAAAAAGAAGAAACATATGGATATGAATGATTTGTTTCTGCTTGACAGGGAACCATCTGGTCAGTTTTATTATTTTGAGTATAGCAGCCAGCTTCACAGCACAACAAATCTAATAGGCCTCTATAAATCACATATTGTTGACATTTGATACTGTTAATTAGAACACTGAAAAAACAATTGCTGTCACTGTTATGTTTTCCATATTTATTCTCTATCAGCCACAGGAGGTTGMTGGAACCTTAATCTGTGAAAACGGGCTTGTGTTAATGACTGGAGCAGAATCAGTAGAATGGTATCAAACACATCAAACACATGGTTTCCAGGTGTTTAATGTCCTTCATTTGCTCCGTTCCAGTCACTATTATGAGCCATTCTTCCCTCAGCAGCCTCCTGTGCATCAATCCATGGTGAATAAGTGTTTTTCACAGCATATAACTTCTTCTCAGGTAGCCTACACACAGAGCTGCTACTACATTATACCATTGCTTTCCACCTCACACCATGGACACTGTGTCCTCTACTTTTCTTCCCTTCAGTACTGACACCACAGCCCTATGGGAAGTATTGTCCAGACTGGTACTGGTTTACTGCAGACTTAGACAGTCTTGAGATACAGTTGGGGGGGAAAAACTCTCCCAGTCACAACCAGTCAGATGATTAAATCCTTGCCAAGATATTTATGTAGCCTAGACCAATGGTAATGTTAAGAACCACTGATATTCACAGGTCCATTTGGCACATGGATGTGAAGAGAGCCTGAGGAGACCCACTCCAATCACAGCTCAGACAGTTCCTGCAGTGTCTCTTCTGCAAACAACTCGCCATTGTAAGCAGCTTTGCTCCTTGTTCCATCCTTATTGACTTTGCGCTTGTCCTTTTAGGAGTAGCAGGAGACTGCTGTGTACTTCCTCGAGACAGAATGTCCTCCATTATCTGATTTCTTCAGTAGCTACTCTCATGACCTGTCAGGATGTACAAGTTGCTTAAGGCTGATGGATTGTCCGTGGGAGTACTCTGCAAGATAATGTCCCTGAGGAATGAAAGCATATGTTAATGTGCAACACATTTTTTATTTTGCTTCAATGATTTGACAGAAATGTTTTGTTATCAAATTGCTATCGAACTCCTATAATTAAGAGACATGCCTTGAGGTTCCCAAGACTCTGAATATTCGACTTTCATCCGTGATCTCTTGTGTAACCTATGAAAAATATCACAGATGTCACAACATAATTTTATTGTCAATAGGAGTCTAACAATACCAAAAAGCTGGCCTGGCATGAAAAACTTGTTCTGCCTTACCTCATCACTATGTAGGCTTCTACCTTTAAGCCCATGCTTCCAGAAGGCCAGAACACTGTCCTGCAAACATACTGCAAAGAACAATTTAGTCACCTCCAATCCAGTTGAGGCTGCTGAGGGGAGGATGGCTCATAGTAATGGCTGGAAAGGAGTCAATGGAATGGTCTCAATCACATGTTTGATACCATTCCATTGACTCCATTCCAGCCATTATGAGCCGCCCCCCCTCAGCAGCCTCCTCTGCTCCAATCCAGACACCAAGCTAAATGATTAGAATGCAGAACGCATCTATTCCCTTACCAAGAGTCTCAATGGAAAAGTCAAAGGTCAACTTTGAGGTCATCCCTTTGCTTGGGCTGCCATCCAGGTTCACAATGTTCACAGTATCTGCAAAGGTACAATGGAAAAACAGTCACAATTCAATCATTGCTTTTTTTCTTTCATTCAAGGGTCTTTATCGCTCTGAATAGAACACTAGCACATCCAATGTTCCTGACCAAATGATACTGAAAGAAAACTATTGAGAAAAAAAAAGAAAAAAAGAACGAACTCACTCTCCAGACCGATCAGGACTGTGTCTCTGTCCAGCTGGGTTACCTGCATCACCTTCATAGATCGACTATCTGTGAAAACATCACAAACAATAGCATCACAGCTTGTACACTGCTGGTGTTGTCTAGATTAAAACTACATTAAAATATCCAATTAGTGATGGAGGGTGATGAGCATAATAATAATACTAATAATGACATCGATTCCATCTACAGTACCTGACTGGGCTCTTGGTGTGTCATTCAGGTGGATGATGTCAAAGTGGACCCGCTCACAGGTCTTGACAGGGGTCTGTAGCCTACTCACACCTACACACACCTGTGGCAGCTCATCAGTCTCCAGGATAAGCAGCTCAAAGATGGGGAGGGTTTCTGGGAGACTCACAGCTATGTACTGAGAGGGGAAGGAGAGAGTGGGACGGACATCGTCGGAATGCTTTGCGATGCTTTTCTATATACAGTAACAGTCAGGATTTTGGACACCCCTACTCATTCAAGGGTTTTTCTTTATTTTTACATTATAGAATAATAGTGAAGACATCAAAACTTTGAAAAAACACATATGGAATCCTGTAGTAACCAAAAAAAAGTGTTAAACAAATCCCKAAAAATATTTTTCAAAGTAGCCACCCTTTGCCTTGATGAAAGGTTTACACACTGTCATGACGTGGCCCTTTTTGGGTGGGTGTATGCAGTAGAGGGAGAGAGAACGGAGAGAACAAAGGACTTCACTTGGCCAAATTCATAAATCCCCAAAATGGGAGAATTAAACGATATTTCTACTTTTGAGAATAGTCCGTGGACACTTAAGGGACAGTTATGACGAGTGTGTTTCATTTGGTGATCTCATGAAGGACAGMACACACACATAACGGTATCTCCTAAAGTGTACATTTCCCAGCTGTCAGGTTTAGATCTAAATATTGTGAAATGTATGTGATTAAACATGAAACTATTTGTGAAATTATGTAATGTGATATTAAACTTTAAAATGAGAGAATTGTCTTCCATGTAAAGTTGAACTAGTCAATGGCCACGCCCCCGTTAGGCCAGCCATTACATCAGGCGTCATGGAACCGCCCTTTTCTACTGAAATGTATAAAACCACCTGTGGCGAAATTTACATTTCATGCCAAAGAGACCCACGGTAAGCTGGACGTCTTGAATGGTTAAGACCAAAACATGCCGGGTGACGCTGGTGTTAAACTACAACTCTACCAAAAGGACAAGACTATATCACGTGGAGCATTGGCTACACGGCTGGAAATGGTTAAACTATGAGACTATCGATCCCCACAGACTAAGAGCAAATCTTAGACGTATATTTACTAGTCTGCAGCTAGAAATTACGTAAACCTAGAACAAGATTACCAACTACCGCCAAAGCATCTATCTATGAGAACATTTCCGAATGGTACTCTGAAGTATCAATTCTAACCACCTACAACCACAAAAGACTTTGACTTCAATGAAAGTCAACCAGAGACTCTACAGGATGATCGAGGATTCCAACAGAGAAGACAACAACAACATATGGGCGTAAATATATATACAGTTGAAGTCGGAAGTTTACATACACCTTCGCCAAATACATTTAAACTCAGTTTCACAATTCCTGACATTAATCCAAGTAAAAATGTAATCTTAGGTCAGTTAGGATCACCACTTTATTTTAAGAAAGTGAAATGTCAGAATAATAGTAGAGAAAATGATTTCAGCTTTTATATTTCTTTCATCACATTCCCAGTGGGTCAGAAGTTTACATTCACTCAATTAGTATTTGGTAGCATTGCCTTTAAATTGTTTAACTTGGGTCAAACGTCTCAGGTAGCCTTCCACAAGCTTCCCACAATAAGTTGGGTGAATTTTGGCACATTCCTCCTGACAGAGCTGGTGTAACTGAGTCAGGTTTGTAGGCCTCCTTGCTTGCCACACACTTTTTCAGTTCTGCCCACACATTTCTATAGGATTGAGGTCAGGGCTTTGTGATGGCCACTCTAATACCTTGAATTTGTTGTCCTTAAGCCATTTTGCCACAACTTTGGAAGTATGCTTGGGGTCATTGTCCTTTGGAATACCCATTTGCGACCAAGCTTTAACTTCCTGACTGATGTCTTGAGATGTTGCTTCAATTTATCCACCTAATTTTCTCCCTCATTATGCCATCTATTTTTGTGAAGTGCACCAGTCCTCCTGCAGCAACACACCCCCACAACATGATGCTTGCCACCTGCCCCGTGTCTTCCGGTTGGGATGGTGTTCTTCGGCTTGCAAGCCTCCCCCTTCTCCTCCAAACATAACGAGGGTCATTATGGCCAATGAGTTCTATTTTTGTTTCATCAGACCAGAGACATTAATCCAAAAAGTACGATCTTTGTCCCCATGTGCAGTTGCAAACCGTAGTCTGGCTTTTTTATGGCGGTTTTTGAGCAGTGGCTTCTTCCTTGCTCAGCGGGCTTTCACGTTATGTCGATATTGGACTCGTTTTACTGTGGATATAGATACTTGTGTACTCGTTTCCTCCAGCATCTTCACAAGGTCCTTTTCTGTTGTTCTGGGATTGATTTGCACTTTGCACCAAAGTACACTGCTCAAAAAATAAAGGGAACACTAAAATAACACATCCTAGATCTGAATGAATGAAATATTCTTATTAAATACTTTTTTCTTTACATAGTTGAATGTGCTACAACAAATCACACACAAAATTATCAATGGAAATCAAATTTATCAACCCATGGAGGTCTGGATTTGGAGTCACACTCAAAATTAAGTGGAAAACCACACTACAGGCTGATCCAACTTTGATATAAATGTCCTTAAAACAAGTCAAAATGAGGCTCAGTAGTGTGTGTGTCCTCCACGTGCCTGTATGACCTCCCTACAACGCCTGGGCATGCTCCTGATGAGGTGCGCGATGGTCTCCTGAGGGATCTCCTCCCAGACCTGGACTAAAGCATCCGCCAACTCCTGGACAGTCTGTGGTGCAACGTGGCGTTGGTGGATGGAGCGAGACATGATGTCCCAGATGTGCTCATTGGATTCAGGTCTGGGGAACGGGCGGGCCAGTCCATAGCATCAATGCCTTCCTCTTGCAGGAACTGCTGACACACTCCAGCCACATGAGGTCTAGCATTATCTTTGCATTAGGAGGAACCCAGGGCCAACCGCACCAGCATATGGTCTCACAAGGGGTCTGAGGATCTCATCTCGGTACCTAATGGCAGTCAGGCTACCTCTGGCAGCACATGGAGGGCTGTGCGGCCCCCAAAGAAATGCCACCCCACACCATGACTGACCACCGCCAAACCGGTCATGCTAGAGGATGTTGCAGGCAGCAGAACGTTCTCCACGGCGTCTCCAGACTCTGTCACGTCTGTCACATGTGCTCAGTGTGAACCTGCTTTCATCTGTGAAAAGCACAGGGCGCAGTGGCGAATTTGCCAATCTTGTGTTTTCTGGTAAATGCCAAACGTCCTGCACGGTGTTGGGCTGTAAGCACAACCCCCACCTGTGGACGTCGGGCCCTCATACCCTCATGGAGTTCGTTTCTGACCGTTTGAGCAGACATATGCACATTTGTGGCCTGCTGGAGGTCATTTTGCAGGGCTCTGGCAGTGCTCCTCCTTGCACAAAGGCGGAGGTAGCGGTCCTGCTGCTGGGTTGTTTCCCTCCTACGGCCTCCTCCACGTCTCCTGATGTACTGGCCTGTTTCCTGGTAGTGCCTCCATGCTCTGGACACTACGCTGACAGACACAGCAAAACTTCTTGCCACAGCTCGCATTGATGTGCCATCCTGGATGAGCTGCACTACCTGAGCCACTTGTGTGGGTTGTGGACTCCATCTCAAGGTACCACTAGAGTGAAAGCACCGCCAGCATTCAAAGTGACCAAAACATCAGCCAGGAAGCATAGGAACTGAGAAGTGGTCTGTGGTCACCACCTGCAGAACCACTCCTTTATTGGGGGTGTCTTGCTAATTGCCTATAATTTCCACCTGTTGTCTATTCCATTTGCACAACAGCATGTGCAATTTATTGTCAATCATGTTGCTTCCTAAGTGGACAGTTTGATTTCACAGAAGTGTGATTGACTTGGAGTTACATTGTGTTGTTTAAGTGTTCCCTTTATTTTTTTGAGCAGTGTACATTCATCTCTAGGAGACAGAACGCGTCTGCATCCTGAGCGGTATGATGGCTGCATGGTCCATGGTGTTTATAGTTGCGTACCATTGTTTGTACAGATGAACGGGTACTTCAGGCATTTGGAAATTGCTCCAAGGATGAACCAGACTTGTGAAGGTCTACAATTTTCTTTCTGAGGTCTTGGCTGTTTTGTTTTGTTTTTCCCATGATGTCAAGCAAGAAGGCACTGAGTTTGAAGGTAGGCCTTGAAATACATCGCATCAAGTACACCTCCAATTGACTCAAATGATGTCAATTAGCCTATCAGAAGCTTTTAAAGCCATGACATAATTTTCTGGAATTTTACAAGCTGTTTAAAGGCACAGTCAACTTAGTGTATGTAAACTTCTGACCCACAGGAATTGTGATACCGTGAATTATAAGTGGAATAATCTGACTGTAAACAATTGTTGGAAAAAGTACTTGTCATGCACAAAAGTGGATGTCCTAACCGACTTGCCAAAACTACAGTTTGTCAACAAGAAATTTGTGGAGTGGTTTAAAAACTAGTTTTAATGACTCCAACCTAAGTATGTAAACTTCCGACATCAACTGTACATTGCAATTATTCTCGAATGAGCGGCAGTTCATGTACAAAGGATTAGCATTTCAATGAATATAATTATAGACTGTGTGTAGTGAATCCATTTGTCTTTCCTGCTCTCAGTCCCACCCCTTTCTTTTTGTCTACCAAGCTGTCATAGCCCGCTAAGGATTTTTTCTTTGTTTCATGTAGCAACCCAATGTATGAACTAATTGTGTGTTTTCCTGTATTTCTGTGATTTGATTAGTTAGTTAGTAAATAAATAATTAAACCAATTTGTATATCGCTGATTCATAATTTAAGCTATGGTTCGTGCAGATAACCAGGAATTTTACGACGTTTGGAATGAGACTAACGGAAGGTAAAGATTAACAATCATTAAAAGAAGACTGTACTCGATAAGATATGAAAATATCTGAAGAGTTGATTCGGGAAATAGAGACTACAAACCTTTTCCRGTGGTGCCCCGACTTCTGGCTTAATTAAAGTTTACATGATTAGTTTCATCACATAATAATAATAATTACACAGAGAATTGATTTGATAAAATAAGTCTTTACATTTAATGATAGTAAAGACACGACAACACTCTTGGCATTCTCTCAACCAGCTTCACCTGGATTGCTTTTCCAACAGTCTTGAAGGAGTTCCCATATATGCTGAGGACTTCTTGGCTGCTTTTCCTTCACTCTGCGGTCCAACTCATCCCAAACCATCTCAATTGGTTTGATGTTGGGTGATTGTGGAGGCCATGTCATCTGATGCAGCACTCCATCACTCTCCTTCTTGGTCAWATAGCCCTTACAAAACCTGGAGGTGTGTTGGGTTATTGTCCTGTTGAAAAACAAATGAAACTCCCACTAAGCGCAAACCAGATGGGATGGCGTATTGCTGCAGAATGCTGTGGTAGCCATGACGGTTTAGTGTGCTATGAATTCTAAAATAAAAATCACAGACAGTGTCACCAGCAAAGCACCCCCACACCTCCTCCTCCATGTTTCACGGTGGGAACCACACATGCGGAGATCCTCCGTTGACCTACTCTGCATCTCAATGACACAGCGGTTGAAACCAAAAATCTCACATTTGGACTCATCAAACCAAAGGACAGATTTCCACCGGTTTAATGTACATTGCTCGTGGTTRTTAGCCCAAGCAAGTCCATTCTTTTTATTGGTTTCCTGTAGTAGTGGTTTCTTTGCAGCAATTTTGACCATGAAGACCTGATTCACATATTCTACTCTGAACAGTTGCTGTTGAGATGCGTTTCTGTTKCTTGAACTCTGTGAAGCATTTATTTGGGCTGCAATTTCTGAGGCTGGTAACTCTAATGAACTTCTTCTCTGCAGCAGATGTAACTCCGGGTCTTCCTTTCCTGTGGCGGTCCTCATGAGAGCCAGTTTCATCATAGTGCTTGATGGTTTTTGCGACTGCACTTGAAGAAACTTTCAAAGTTCTTCCTTTTTTGGATTGACTGACCTTCATGTCTTAAAGTAATGATGGACTGTTTTTTCTCTTTGCTTATTTGAGCTGTTCTGGCCATAATATGGACTTGCTATTTTACCAAATAGGGCTATCTTCTGTTTACAACCCCTACATGGTCACAACACAACTGATTGGCTCTAATGCATTAAGAAGGAAAGAAATTCTACAAATTAACAAGGCACACCTGTTAATTGAAATTCATTCCAGGTGACTACTTCATGAAGCTGGTTGAGAGAATGCCAAGAGTGTGCAAAGCTGTCATCAAGGCAAATGGTGGCTACTTTGAAGAATCTCAAATATAAAATATATTTTGATTTGTTTAACACTTTTTTGGTTACTACATCATTCCATATGTGTTATAGAAATATAAAAATAGTAAAATAAAGAAAAACCCTGGAATGTGTAGGTGTGTCAACTTTTAACTGGTACTGTATATATAAAAAAAGCTATGCTAACATTGTATATATGTGCATTGGGATCACACACCTTGAGTTGCATGAACTTCTGAAGAGGCTCATACCATAGAAGTAGGACAAGGCCAGTTGGTACAACAGCACACAAAAATGTGCTGTCAGTGTACGGGTTATGCACTGAGAAGCATCGATAAGGCAGAAGGGAGACAGAAAGAGAGGGAGAGAGAGATGTCGTCTTAGTCAGATACTMTGCAGTACACCTCCATTTTAGACTAAAATAACATGTTTCTTACCAACACTGCAGCGTCGACAGCCTTTGGTGTCTGATATCTTCCCAGATACAGAAAACTTTCTAAAACAGAGAACACATTAACATGACATTTTTTTGGTACAATTTCCAGGATGATGTCCCTTCCTATCATGTTAGTATCAGTGAAAAGCAACAGTGCTCTGGTATTTTCCAATGATGTATATAAACCCTGGATTGCTGATGTTATGTATTGGCCATTGAGAGGATCTGAAGCCACCTGTTGGTTATATTGGCACTTCCAGTAGGAGCAGTCCTCCATAGGAATGAATGAAATTCGACTGTATTCCAATTAAATGTTTCAAGGTCCAAATTCCATGTATTTAGTATGTTCTTGTTGTACTGGAGGCAATAAATTTAAAAAACTACACTAAGGAAAATGTTTGTATATATTTTTCATTTTCTATTTTTATGTTTGGCTCACATAATATAATTTAAAAGTATGCATTGAAGTGTCTGTAATGGAATAAATGTGGCAAACACAAATGTAGACATTGATAAATGGATTTCTATAGCTTCCAAAATATTTTTGTGAACATTGGGAGAATGCCAAGATGGAGTCACAGTGGCTTCAAAACAGCGCCCCCTATTAGTTATCTAGTGTATATATAAACCARTGGTATTTTCTCTACAGCCGCCTTCTGACCAGTTGTGGAGTGTCCCTACCTTGAGTTGATCCTCTCAGTGAGGCGGTGGGRGTTGATGTACAGGTGGCCCTGCCTCTTCTGCAGGTGTCTACGGTCAAACAGGGTAGTCAGCCTCTGGGAGCACAGCTGGGATGATTTCCCTACGGAGCACAAAGACAGTCAACACACACATCTAGATAGAACATACGTTTTAAGGTGTTGTGGAGACACGGAGGGCCCTACCTGAGATAGACATTAGCACGTTGTTCATGACATACAGCCAGCTGCACCTCTGGGGTAATAACTGAAAAAATATATACATAATAATACATTACAAAAATAATGACAGGTAGAGCAACACTGCTTTTTGTGTTAAACCAATTGTACAATTGATGGTAGCTACCTTCTCCATGGTGTCCTCATGGAGCTCGTTGAGGTTCAAGGTGTAGATGCCCTCCTCCGTCCCCAGGATGAGGTGTTGATCTGAGGGAGGAAAGTCAGACATTATCCCTGAGATCTGACTGGTTTGATAGAAGCTCCATTTACCTATTGTTTGTCTTTATAACCTGTGCGTACCTTTAGTCTTTGGCAGGACCCATGTGACAGCACAGTGAATCTTCAATGGACAGCCATTAAACACCTTGGAAAAACAAGCCCCCATCTGGAAAAGATTGTGTGGGTCAAAGTGCATCATTTCAGTCCCGCTATGACCTCGGCAGAGTTATCAGACAAGAAAAAGGAAGTATAGAAATAAGGTGGAATCATACTACACAGGCTCCAATGCACGCCGAATGTGGTAMGGGAGTCTATTACAGTCTATTACGGAATACAAAGGAAGACCCAACCGTGATCTGCCCAACAATGACACTCTACCAGACCAACTCAATGCATTTTATGCACGCTTTGACAACGACAACATCGTGCTGGGTGTGAGGGCCGTCACCGACCCAGAAGACTGGGTGAACTCGCTCTCCAATGCCGACGTGAGAAAGGTCTTTAAATCAGGTCAACACCCGCAAGGCCGCGGTTCCCGAGGTTATTCCAGGGCACATTCTCAGAGCATGCGCAGAACAGCTGGCAGYCATATTCACGGTAATTTTCAACCTCTCCTTGTCCCAGTCTGTTAATCCCCACATGTTTTAAAATGACCACCATCATTCCTGTCCTCAAGAACTCTAAGACTTTCTGCCACAATGACTACCACCCTGTAGCACTCACTTCTGTGGTCATGAAGTGCTTTGAGAGGCCGGTTATGGCACACATTAACTCCACCATCCCAGACACCGTAGATCCACTCCAATTTGCATACTGCCCCAACAGAGCCATAGACGATGCAATCTCAATTGTCTCCACACTGCCATCACCCACCTAAACAAGAGGAAAACCTATGTGAGAATGCTGTTCATTGACTACAGCTCAGAGTTAAACCCCATTGTCCCCTCCAAGCTCCTCACCAAGCTTAGGACTTTGGGTCTGAACAACCTCCCTCTGCAACTGGATCATCAACTTCCTGATGGGCCGACCACAGGTGGTGACGGTAGACAACATCACCTCCGCCACGCTGACCCTCAACACAGGGGGTCACAGGGGTGTGTGCTTAGTCCCCTCCTTTACTGCCTGTTCACCCACGACTGCGTGGCCACGCACGACTCTAACACCATCATCAAGTTTGCTGACGACATGACGGTAGTAGGCCTGATCACCAGCGACAATAAAATCAGCCTACAGGGAGGAGGTCAGTGACCTGTCAGTGTGGTGCCAGAACAACAACCTCCCACTCAAAATCAGGAAGACTAAGGAGCTGATCATGGGTTGGCGAGCAGGCCCCCATCCACATCGATGGGGCTGCAGTGGAGCAGGTCGAGAGCTTCAAGTTCCTCGGTGTTCAAATCACTAAAGATTTAAAATGGTCCAAACACGCGCACAGAACACGCAACAGCGCCTCATCCCCCTCAGGAGGTTGAAAAAGTTTGGCATGGGCCCTCAAATCCTCAAATAGTTCTACAGCTGTACCATTGAGAGCATCTTGACTGGCTGCATCACCACGTGGTATGGCAATAGCACTGCCCTCGATTACATGGCGCTACAGTGGGTGGTGCAGACAGCACAGTGCATCCCCGGGGCCGAACAACCTGCCATCCAGGACATCTATATCAGGGGGTGTGGTAGGAATGCCCGGAGAATTGTTAGATTCCAACCACCCAAGCCATAGACTATTCTSTCTGCTTACACACGGCAGGCGGTACCAGTGCATCAAGTCTGACACCAACAGGCTCTTGAACAACTTCTATCCCCAAGCAATAAGACTGATAAAAAGCTACACAGACTGTCTCTATGCACACTCACAGGGCCCTACACACTCTGTCACTCCAACACACACACGAACACTCACACCATCATTTGCTCACTCACACATAATATGCACAGACATTTATACTGACTCTAAAACACCCACTCAGATGGAAGCTGCTGCTACTCTGTTTATCTTATATCCTGTTACCTAGTCCCCTTACCCCATATGTATTTATTATGGATCCCGATTCAGCTACTCTTCCTGGGTTCCYGCAGAATTAAGGCAGTTATTCACAACACACTAAGTGTGTGCCCTCAGGCCCATACTCCACTACCACATATCTACAACACAAAATCTATGTATACGTGTGTGCATAGGTGCATAGTGCATATGTTATCGTGTGTGTATGCATGTGTCTGTGCCTCTGTGTTACTTCACAGTCCCCGCTGTTCTATAAGCTGTATTTTTACCTGCTTTTTAAATATGATCTCTACTGCTTGCATCAGTTGCCTGATGTGAAATAAGTTCCATGTAGTCATGGCGCTATGTAGTATTGTGCGCCTTCCATAGTCTGTTCTGGACTTAGGGACTGTGAAGAGACCTCTGGTGGCATGTTCTGTGGGGTATGCATGAGTGTCCAAGCTGTGTGCTAGTATTTAAACTGTTGAGGACAGAGGGCGCGTTTTCACTTTGGGGGAAAATCGTGCCCAATTTACTATTGGATAGAAAACACTCTCTAGTTTCTAAAACCGTTTGAATTTTGTCTGTGAGTAAAACAGAACTCATTTGGCAGCACACTTCCTGACCAGGAAGTGGAAAGTCTGAAATCCATGCTCTGTTCAAGGGCCTGCCTATAAATGGGCATGATACGTATTAGTATACATGCACGTCATACACCTTCCCCTAGATGTCAAGAGGAAGTGAGAGAAGAAATGAAGTGTTTATCTTGGTCTGAGGTGGAATAAATCCTCTTGGCACGACGAGTCACCCATTCCTGTTTTCTGGAAAGCGCGAAGATGGACCTGGAATTGCCTTCTGGAAAGCTGTCGTTATAGCGACTACTATCTCCGGCTTTGATTTTATTGATACATGTCACAATATCATCGTAAAGTATGTTTTTTCTATATAGTTTTATTAGATTATTGAAATTTATTCGGGACGTTACGGGTTTGCGTTGGGTGCTTTTGTTCAGGAAGGAGAGCTTCGCGCCACTTGGCGAGTGTGCTTGCTAATTCAAGAGGGACAAAGGATGTTCTAAAACCAAACAACGATTGTTCCCGACAAAGGACCTCTTGTACAACATTCTGATGGAAGCTCATCAAAAGTAGGACCATTTTATGATGCTATTTATATATCTGTCGAACTGTGTACTATTAGTTTTGCGCCCAGGTTTTGGTCACTATCTCACCATAACGTAAGCCTTATGTCGTAAAGAACTTATTTTTAGAATTCTAACACTGCGATTGCATTAAGAACTAGTGTATCATCATTTCCTATACAACATGTACTTTTTGTGAATGTTTATGAATAGTTATTTGGTCAGAATAGGTGAGAGTCTAATATGAAATATCCGCACTTCTGGGAAAAAGATGCTACGTTAGCACAATGTATAACCACTGATTTCAGCTCTAAATATGCACATTTTCGAACAAAACATAAGTGTATGTATAACCTGAGTTATAGGACTGTCATCTGATGAAGGTTTATGAAGGTTAGTGAAAATTAATATCTTTGCTGGTTTATTCGCTAACGCTAACGTGCCTATTGCTATCGCTAACGTGCCTTGATGAATGAATGCGGTTGTGTGGTAGGCTATTGTAGTAAGCTAATATAATGCTATATTTGTTTTTCGCTGTAAAACACTTTTAAAAAATCAGAAATATTGGCTGGATTCACAAGATGTTTGTCTTTAATTTGCTGTACACCATGTATTTTTCAGAAATGTTTATGATGTGTGATTTAGGTATTTCACGTTGGTCTCTATAATTACTCTGGCTGCTTCCGGTGCTATTTTTGATGGTAGCTGTGATGGAGCTGCAATGTAAACTGATTTATACCTCAAATATGCAAATTTTTCGAACAAAACATAGATTTATTGTGTAACATGTTATAGGACTGTCATCTGATGAAGTTGTTCTTGGTTAGTTTGGTTGGTTCTTGGTTAGTTTGGTTGGTTTCGTGCATGCTACCTGTGCTGTGAAAAATGGCTGTCCTTTTTGTATGGTGGTGAGCTAACATAAATATATGTGGTGTTTTCGCTGTAAAACATTTTAAAAATCAGACATGTTTACTGGATTCACAAGATGTGTATCTTTCATTTGCTGTATTGGACATGTTAAATGTGTGAAAGTTAAATATTTCCCCCCAAAACTTTGAATTTCGCGCTCTGCCTTTTCAGTGGAATGTGGGAGGAGTTCCGCTAGCGGAACGCCGGGGCTAGAAAGGTTAAAAAGACAGCTTGGTACCTCAGCTGATCCACTGAGCCATAAGAGACTGACATGCATGTCATTAATGTTATCTCTCCGTATACTTTTAAGGGCCAGCCGTGCTGCCCTGTTCTGAGTCAACTGCAATTTTCCCAAGTACTTCTTTGTGGCACCTGACCACACGACTGAACAGTAGTCCAGGTGCGATATGCATTGTTGATAGTGTTGTTAAGAATGCAGAGCAGCGCTTTATTATTGATAGACTTCTCCCCATCTTAGCTACTGATGTATAATATGTTTTGACCATGACAGTTTACAATCCAGGGTAACTCCAAGCAGTTAGTCACCTCAACTTTCTCAATTTCAACATTATTCATACGAGATGTAGTTGAGGTTTAGGTTTAGTGAATGATTTGTCCCAAATACAATGCTTTCAGTTTTGGAAATATTTAGGACTAACTTATTCCTTGCTACCCATTCCGAAACAAACTGCAGCTCTTTGTTAAGTGTTGCAGTCATTTCAGTCGCTGTAGTAGCTGACGTGTATAGTGTTGAGTCATCCGCATACATAGACACACTGGCCTTACTCAAAGCCAGTGTCATGTTGTTAGTAAAGATTGAAAAAAGCAAGGGGCCTAAATAGCTACCCTGGGGAATTCCTGCTTCTACCTGGATTTATTGAGAGGCTTCCATTAAAGAACACCCTCTGTGATCTTAGACAAGCAACTCTTTATCCACATTATAGCAGGGGATATGAAGCGATAACACACCAGATTTTTCCAGAGCAGACTATGATCATATATGCAAAAGCTGCACTGAAGTCTAACAAGACAGCCCCTACAATCATTTTATCATCAATTTCTCTCAGCCAATCATCAGTAATTTGTGTAAGTGCTGTGCTTGTTGAGTGTCCTTTATATGCGTGCTGAAAGGCCTGAGGGCAGACACTTTCTATCAGGCTTAAATTGAAGATGTGGCAAATAGGAGTGGCAATATCATCCACTATTATCCTCAGTAATTTTCCATCCAGATTGTCAGACCCCAYTGGCTTGTCATTGTTGATAGACAATAATTTCTTCACCTCTTCCACACTGACTTTAAGGAATTCAAAAGTACAATTCTTGTCTTTCATAATTTGGTCAGATATACTTGGACGTGTAGTGTTAGGGCTTGTTGCTGGCATGTCATCCCTAAATTTGCTTATCTTGCCAATGAAAAGGTAAATAAAGTAGTTGGCAATATCAGTGGTTCTTGTGATAAATGAGCCATGTGATTCAATGAATGATGGAGCCGAGTTCGCTTTTTTCCCCAAAATGTAATTTAAGGTGCTCCAAAGCTTTTTACTATCATTCTTTATATAATTTATCATTGTTTCATAGTATAGATTATTTTTCTTTAGCTTAGTCACATGATTTATTAATTTGTTAGTTTGCAAATCAGTTGGGCTGCCAGACTTATATGCCATACCTTTTYCCTCATCCCTCTTAACCATAAAATTGTTCAATTCCACATCAATCCCTGCTCAATATGCCTTAACCAACCATGTTGTTCCACCTCCTACATATGCGATGACATCACCTGGTTTAAACGTCTCTAGAGACTATATCTCTCTCATCATTACTCAATGCCTAGGTTTACCTCCAATGTACTCACATCCTACCTTACKTTTCTTTGTCTGTACACTCTGCCTTGAATCTATGCTATCGTYCCCAGAAACCTGCTCCTTTTACTCTCTGTTCCAAACGTGCTAGACAGCCAGTTCGTATAGCCTTTAGCCATACCCTTATCCTACTTCTCCTCTGTTCCTCTGGTGATGTAGAGGTTAATCCAGGTCCTGCAGTGCCTAGCTCCATTCCCACTRCCCAGGAGCTCTCATTTGTTGACTTCTGTAACCGTAAAAGCCTTGGTTTCATGCATGTTAACATTAGAAGCCTACTCCCTAAGTTTGTTTTACTTCTGCCAGCCCGGATGTCTTAGCAGTGTCTGAAATCCTGGCTTAGGAAAACCACCAAGAACCCTGAAATCTCCATCCTAACTATAACATTTTCCGCCAAGATAGAACTGCCAACGGGGGCAGTGTTGCAATCTACTGCAAAGATAGCCTGCAGAGTTCTGTCTTACTATCCAGGTCTGTACCCAAACAATTCGAGCTTCTACTTCTAAAAATTTCACCTTTCCAGAACAAAGTCTCTCACCGTGGCCGCTTGCTATAGACCACCCTCTGCCCCCAGCTGTGCCCTCAACACCATATATGAATTGATTGCCCCCCATCGTATCTTCTGAGCTTCGTGCTACTAGGTGACCTAAACTGGACATGCTTAACACCACGGCCAACCTACAATCTAAGCTTGATGCCCTCAATCTCACACGAATTATCAATCGAACCTACCAGGTACAACCCAAACCGTTAAACACGGGCACCCTCATAGATAAACATCCTAACTAACTCACCCTCCAAATACAACTCTGCTGTTTTCAAAATCAAGATCTCAGCGATCACTGCCTCATTGCCTTGCAATCCGTAATGGGTCTGCGATCAAACGACCACCCCTCATCCCTGTCAAACGCTCCCTAAAAACTTCTGCGAGCAGGCCTGTCTAATCGACCTGGCCGGGGTATCCTGGAATGAAATTGACCCATCCCCGTCAGTAAGAGGATGCCTGTTATACCTTTAAAGTGCCTTCCTCACCATCTTAAATAGGCATGCTCCATTCAAAAAATGTAGAACTGGAATAGATATAGTCCTTGGTTCACTCCAGACCTGTCTACCCTTGACCAGCACAAAACATCCTGTGGCGTTCTGCATTAGCATCGAATAGCCCCTGTGATATGCAACTTTTCAGGGAAGTTAGGAACAAATATACAACAGGCAGTTAGGAAAGCTAAGGCTAGCTTTTTCAAACAGAAATGGCATCCTGTAGTACAAACTCAAAAAAGTTCTGGGACACTGTAAGTCCATGAGAATAAGAGCACCCTCCTCCCAGCTGCCCACTGCTCTGAGGCTAGGAAACACTTACACACCGATAATCCACTATAATTGAGAATTTCAATAAGTATTTCTCTACGGCTGGCCATCGCTTTCCACCTGGCTACCCCTAACCCAGTCGCGTCAACTTGCCCGGCCACCCTCCACGCAACCCGCCCAAGCCCCCACCATTTCTCCTTCACCCAATCCAGATAAGCTGATGTTCTGAAAGAGCTGCAAAATCTGGACCCCTACAAATCAGCCGGGTTAGACAATCTGGACCCCTCTCTTTCTAAAATTATCTGCCCGAAATTGTTGCAACCCTATTACTAGCCTGTTCAACCTCTCTTTCGATCGTCTGAGGATTTGCAAAGATTTGGAAAGCTGCCGCGGTCATCCCCCTTTTTCAAAGGGGGGTGACACTCTAGACCCAAACTGCTACAGACCGTATATCTATCCTACCTGTCTTCTAAGGTCTTTGAGAGCCAAGTTAACAAACAGATCAACCGACCATTTCGATCCCACCATACTCTCCGCTATGCAATTTCTGGTTTCAGAGCTGATCATGGCGTGCACCTCAGCCACGCTCAAGGTCCTAAACGATATCATAACCGCCATCGATAAGAGACAATACTGTGCAGCCGTAATTAATCAACCTGGCTAAGGCTTTCGACTCTGTCAATCACACAATATTCTTATTGGCAGACTCAACAGCCTTGGTTTCTCAAAATGATTGCCTCGCCGTGTTTACCAACTACTTCTCTGATAGAGTTCAGTGTGTCAAAATCGGAGGGTCTGTTGTCAGTACCTCTGGCAGTCTCTATGGGGGTGCCACAGGGTTCAATTCTTGGGCCGACTCTCTTCTCTGTATACATCAATGATGTCGCTCTTGCTGCTGGTGATTCTCTGATCCACCTCAACGCAGACGACACCATTTTGTATACATCTGGCCGCTTTTGGACACTGTGTTAACTAACCTCCAGACGAGCTCAATGCCATACAACTCTCCTTTCGTGGCCTCCAACTGCTCTTAAATGCATGCTATTCAATCGATCACTGCCCGCCCGTCCAGCATCACTACTCTGGACGGTTCTGACTTTAGAATACGTGGACAACTACAAATACCTAGGTGTCTGGTTAGACTGTAAACTCTCCTCCCAGACTCAAATTAAAATCTTATTATCGGCTTCCTATATTGCAACAAAGCATCCTTCACTCATGCTGGCAAACACCCTCGTAAAAACTGACCATCCTACCGATCCTCGGACTTCGGGCGATGTCATCGATAAAATAGCCTCCAACACTCTACTCAACAAATTGTTTGCAGTCTATCACAGTGCCATCCATTTTGTCACCAAAGCCCCATACACTACCCACCACGGTGACCTGTACGCTCTCGTTGGTGGCCCTCGCTTCATACTCGTCGCCAAACCCACTGGCTACAGGTCATCTACAAGTCTCTGCTAGGTAAAGCCCCGCCTTATTTCAGCTGACTGGTCACCATAGCAGCATCCACTCGTAGCACGTGTCGAGCAGGTTTATCTTTCTGGTCACCCCCAAAGCCAATTCCTCCTTTGGCCGCTCCTCCTTCCAGTTCTCTGCTGCCAATGACTGGAACGAACTGCAAAAATCACTGAAGCTGGAGACTCATATCTCCCTCACTAGCTTTAAGCACCAGCTGTCAGAGCAGCTCACAGATCACTGCACATAGCCCATCTGTAAACAGCCCATCTACCTCATCCCCATACTGTATTTATTTATTAATTTATCTTGCTCCTTTGCACCCCAGTACTCTACTGCACATTCATGTTCTGCACACATCTACCATTCATCTTCTGCACATCTATCATTCCAGTGTTTAATTGGTATATTGTAATTACTTCGCCACTATGCCTATATATTGCCTTAACTCCCTTATCTTTCCTCATTTGCACATACTGTATATAGACTTTTTATTTTTTTCTACAGTATATTGACTGTAAGTTCTGTTTATTCCATGTGTAATTCTGTGTTGTTGTATGGTGTGAACTGCTATGCTTTATTTTCGGCCAGTACGCGAGTTTCAAAATGAGAACTTGTTCTCAACTAGCCTACCTGGTTAAATAAAGGTGAAATAAAAGGAGATTTAACAGTTTTTAGTTATTTTCTTAATGGGTACGTGCTAATCGGTAACTGGAATAAGCAATTTTATAAATGTGTCAGGTGCAACGTCTGGTTGCTCCTCATTACACACCACAGACCAGCAAATATTCTTTACATCTTCAACATATGAATCACTACAAAAAACTTATTGTATGACCTCTTATACACAATATTAGGTTCAGGATCCCTGCACATTGTAAATATGGTTTTGGCACTGACCCTGTATATAGTATGCTTACTTACTTATTGTGTTTTTATGTCTCGTGTTTTTTCCTAGTATTAAATTGTTATTGATTATTGCATTTTGGGGTTTTGAGTTTGCAAGAAAGGCGTTTCACTGTACTTTTGCACATGACATTAAAACTAAACACGTATTTTATTTTTTGGTGGCTGTATATCCAGACATCTTGACTTACATGGACTTTGGGTGTGGGTGGAAGTCCATGGCAATCACCTCTCTGAAGAAAAAACAAATTCCACGATAGATAATCTGTCATCATGTGTGCACAAAATATTAAATGAAAAGTGCTGTCAGTGACTTGTTGATAGTGTCTCACCGAGTCCTCAGTTTTCCTCCTCAGTGTGCTCCATTCTGGAGACAGTGGGGGCCCCAGGGCCATGTAGGGTGTCTCTCCCGGCCAACGTCCCTCTGGCTCACTGCCCTCTGCAGGAACACACAGACCCATCAGTGCGGCATAGCGTCTCAGGATTATGGGTTAATTGGTCATGCAGATAGTATACATGAAAAGCAGTTGATTTCACTACTTGWTACGCGATGATGTCATAGATTGTTTTAGAGTTCCTGTATGTGTCGTGTGCGGTGCTGTACCTTCAAACGAGAAGTTGGAGGAAAGGGAGAGGTCAGAGAAGATGGTGGAGTTGAAGAAAGAGGGTTCAGCCAGGGCGGAGTCTGTGACTGGAGGTGTGACAGTGGGAGGAGTTGAGTCAGCGGATGGGGAGATGGTATGCCTTAAGGCAGGGCTGAGGACCGCACTCCGCTTCACGGTACCACTTTTATCCATATCCTCATCTTCAGGAGAGTGCTGCAACAGATGAACACAGARACTGGTGTGGTTCCAAAGAAACATTGTTGAGTGCCTGAGAGGCTGATGATAGTCTGTAGTTCTCTCTCACCTCAGCAGAGGGCGCTCTCTTTATGGTTAACCTCCTGCAAGGAATATCAAACAGACACAAATATACTATGTTATGGGAATTAAACATGTCTAATGGTGTGAAAGTGCAGTATTGTTTTACTTGGTATGTTTGTTTGTAATGGAAATTATATTTTGTTCTTTTTTTCCTTTGTGTGTTATTGCCTTCGACACAATGCAGTAGGTAGGTAAGTGCTATAAAGAGATGTATATGGAATGTCTTATAGCCTCACCTTTCAAGTAACGCTTCCTCAACACACTCCAGTAGACTTCTGCACCTCAAATGTAGAGTAGATTCAGTTATTGTTGCTTTCATTAGTGATTTATTACGGCTGACGTCACATAGGAAGTGTGAGAAATAAGGGCTTACGGTGAGTTCTTCTCATCTCCTGTAATGCTCCATTCGTCATACGATCCCTGTTGGGGAAAATATGTTCACGTACTGACAATGTGACAAATAAATGAATTGTTTTTCTATGTTCAACATGCTGTTTGTAGAACATAGAGGTTAGACACAGATCCTCACCAGGTCAGGAGAGAGCTCAGTCTGATTCCTCATGGGAGGCCCACATTTCAGCAGATCAACTGGAAAACACACATATACAATTATGATCCAGAATAACACATGTAAAATAAACCCAGCAACAAAGAAACGTCCCTTTTTCAGGACCCTGTCTTTCAAAGATAATTCGTAAAAATCCAAATGAATTCACAGATATTCATTGTAAAGGGTTTAAACACTGTTTCCCATGCTTGTTCAATGAACCATAAACAATTAATGAACATGCACCTGTGGAACGGTCGTTAAGACACTAACAGCTTACAGACGGTAGGCAATTAAGGTCACAGTTATGAAAATTTAGGACACTAAAGAGGCCTTTCTACTGACAATGAAAAACACCAAAAGAAAGATGCCCAGGGTTCCTGCTCATCTGCGTGTACGTGCATTAGGCATGCTGCAAGGAAGCATGAGGAATGCAGATGTGGCCAGGGCAATAAACTGCAATAAACTCCATACTGTGAGATGCCTAAGACAACGCTACAGGGAGACAGGACGGACAGCTGATCGTCCTCGCAGTGGCAGACCATGTGTAACAACACCTGCACAGGATCGGTACACCCGAACACCACACCTGCGGGACAGGTACAGGATGGCAACAACAACTGCCCGAGTTACACCAGGAATGCCCAATGCCTCCATCAGTGCTCAGACTCTCAGCCTATTGCGGACAGAGGCGGATTGCGGACTGAGGGCTTGTAGGCCTGTTGTAAGGCAACAACGTTGCCTATGGGCACAAACCCACCGTTGCTGGACCAGACAGGCTTGGCAAAAAGTGCTCTTCACTGACGAGTCGCGGTTTTGTCTCACCAGCGGTGATGGTCGGACTCGCATTTATCATCAAAGGAATGAGCGTTACACCGAGGCCTGTACTCTGGAGCGGGATAGATTTGGAGTGGAGGGTCCGTCATGGTCTGGGGCGGTGTGTCACAGCATCATCGAACTGAGCTTGTTGCCATTGCAGGCAATCTCAATGCTGTGCGTTACAGGGAAGACATCCTACTCCCTCATGTGGTACCCTTCCTGCAGGCTCATCCTGACATGACCCTCCAGCATGACAATGCCACCAGCCAAACTGCTCGTTCTGTGCGTGATTTCCTGCAAGACATGAATATCAGTGTTCTGCCATGGCCAGCGAAGTGCCCGGATCTCAATCCCATCGAGCACGTCTGGGACCTATTGGATCAGAGGGTGAGGGCTAGGGCCATTCCCCCCCAGAAATGTCTGGGAACTTGCAGGTGCCTTGGTGGAAGAGTGGGGTAACATCTCACAGCAAGAACTGGCAAATCTGGTGCAGTCCATGAGGAGGAGATGCACTGCAGCACTTAATACAGCTGGTGGCCACACCAGATACTGACTGTTACTTTTGATTTTGACCCCCCCTTTGTTCAGGGACACATTATTCCATTTCTGTTAGTCACATGTCTGTGGAACTTGTTCAGTTTATGTCTCAGTTGCGTAAATATTTGTATGAACATAACAAGATTCAGCATGTTAAGTTTGCTGAAAATAAACACAGTTGACAGTGAGAGGACGTTTCTATTTTTGCTGAGTTTATGAAATAAACTCTGTAGTAGATAATCATCATTACCATCATCATCATCATCATCATCATTATCATCATAATCATATATTTTTGTTATGACAATGATATGAGATACCGGTAAACAAAACACACTTGTTCTCACACTACTCTCTTTCATTTTCTGTAAATAGATGCTTAGTCTTGGTGTCAGTGACTATCCCCTCTTGTCCTACTGACCTTGGCTGTTTGCCCCTGCATGCTGTAATGTAATGCTACATTGGCCATAACAATGGCTCATCAGTAACAGAGTCCTTGAGGAGCTGTACTTAGAGGGCAAGGATCTGAGAGGCTATACAGATGCCGTATCTTAATTTGAGTAGGTGAGTTTGCTACTTCGGGAAAACAATCCTGCAGCAACAGGATGCTAGTTATTTGGAATATAATTAAATAGACATTTTTGTAGAGGTTGATACATTTCTCTTGAGGGAAAATCAATTCTGAAATTTCTAAGCGCAAATTACAAACTTCAGAAGCCTTTTTGAACCTCAAATAAACTCCCTGTTTTACATTTCCTGCATTYCAGGAATGTTCTCCTGGAACAGGGGGATCAAATTAAGATCCTACATCTGTAGTTACTCACACTGCTCCTCAGACGGAGTCCTTTGGACCGGCAGGTGTTTCGCTAAGGAATGGATCTTATCAGGGAATGCACTGCATGTCTGCAAACCCACACAACAACATACACAACACATAGAGATCATTAGTGACATACTCATCCTAGTAGTATAGTAATCCACATCATATAGTGTTGTGCCCAAGCATACATTTCAGGAAAGGAAAGGTGAGGATAGGATAGGGGAGGGGGACAAGCTCACGTCAAGATCACTCTCATCCATAGTGTGTGTGTTTTGCAGAACAGGGTTGCTGGCCATGTCCAGCAGTTCAATGGCCAGGGTCCTGGTCAGCAGCTGACTCACAAAGGGGTGCTGAGGAGAAAACGTAGATAATGTGGGGAGTGTCTGTCACCCGAAGAACTACAGAACAGTTTTTCCACTAGGGACATGAATTCACCATTTTTTTTTATTAACGTTGATGCCATCTTGTTGCGCTCCTCTAAAAGGATGGAACTCTGAGGTAGTACCTGTAYKAGTTTCTCCGAACTGGGCCTCTTGCGAGGGTTCTTGGTGAGGGATATTTTCACAAAGCTGTGAAAGTCTGCAGACCTAAACAGATAGTTATTGGTTATTACCACATCGGCTCCTAGACACTCACAGTATATACTTTCGGTTCTGTAGCTCATATGACTTTTTAACTATAAAGTAACTTATACCATTTGGTCTTGTCCTTTAGTTTGGGTGGCTGGAAGCTGCTCTTTGACATCATCATCAAGGCTCTGGAAGAAAACAACAAAATCTTATGTACTTAACCTGTTGATGAAACATGATGCAGTGATAATTATCAAATTCTGATCTGTTAATATGACTGGATAGATGAAACTAGATTTAATCTGTATACTGATAACAATGAGAGGTGACATCCCAGCAACGGCACCCTCACCTCATGGGGTGCAGGTCAAACATGGGAGGCTGAAGCTCTGCCAGCTCGATAGCAGTGATGCCCACTGCCCAGATGTCACATAGCTGGTTGTAGCCACCTTTCTTCTCCACTGCTGCAACCTCAGGTGCCATCCTAGAAGAGCAAAGCTGCCCGTGGATAACTATGGTAAACCATGATCAATGGCCTTGTTTTGGTACCATGGATGAACTTAGATCACTCACCAGTAAGGCGTGCCTATGAATGACTTCCTCTTGGCAACAGAGGCGTTGATCTCAGCTGCAACGCCAAAATCCGCTGGGCAAAAAAGATGCCGTGAGAGAGTTGGAGAAAAAGTATTTTAGTAAATCTGTTTTTAAGTGTGTCTATGGGAGAGGCAGAGAGGATGTGTGAGAGTGAGTGACAGTGTGAGGGTGGTTGACAGTCACTGACCCAGTTTGACATCTCCTCGCTCTGTCAGAAGAACGTTTGCCCCCTGTGAAAAACGCACAGTGACAATGAGTGCACCGTCTCATGCTCTCTCATGAGGACCGTCCACAGCTCCGAATAGACACACACACATCTACACTTAAATATTCGAAGTATGAAGGAGTAGTTCCAACGCGCCACACCAAAATGATTCAATTCAGATGAGGGTTAGAGTAAATTGTTTACATGTTTTATATCCAACAGGATTCTATACATTACCTTTATGTCTCTATGCATTTTCCCAGTCTCATGTAAGTGATGGAGTCCCTGCAAACACAGAAAACCCAATAACACTGCACTGAAAAAAATGAATGTTCTTAAAATGGGAATAAATGGAGAACTCTTGCCTGATAAAGAGCCTTTGATTTAGGGGGGGGGGGGGGGGGGGGGGGGGGGGGGGGGGGGGTTCTTGACATGGCATCTATGAGTCTTTAGAATTCTAAAAGGTTCTTGAAATGTATGGAAGCCTGCAGATGTGTTCCTTTCATAGCACACAGCTAATTTGGCCATCTTAACTAAAGGTGATTTTTCAGTGTAACATTTCTAGTGTTGATTTAAAAGTGTATTTAACACTGTAAAGAATTAAAGTACCACTCACTGGTGTAAAAAACATTCAGTGTTGGTGTTAATAACTAGAGTTGAACTAAAACCACGCCCATAATTATTATATTTCCCAGAATGCTCTATTGCAGGTTGGTTTTTAGAATTGTTTGTTTCAATATCTATGTTTTTGCATGCACATTGATTGATTAATTGAATCTCATGCTACTCAAATATATAACATACATTTTTCTAAACTATTCCAATCTGTTACTTGGACTTACTGCATCAGTTAGTGTTCCAGTTAAGATGTTTAAGGTAGTCTCATACCTTAAATCGTCTCAACCCTGGTAGTCATTCTGAATGCAGGTTGCATGTGAATAAAAATTCTAAAATGTTGGATATCCCCACTCTGGCTGGATTCCAATAGGAATTACACGTCACTTTGCAAGCCAGCTTAATGTAATTTAAGAGGCTTGATGTGGCCTGTAAACTATGAGTTTCAGGCCACTGTATTAGGGTAAAACTAGGCCCTTAAAAATAAGTCCTTATGAAATATGTATTGTTTTGTCACTTTGTGAAGGCCACAGGACTATGGATGAATGAATGCAACAACCATGGCTCTCTCAGTAGCAAACACAGTCATGGGTGGTACTGGTAACTCTAAAATTCATTCAAAAGGCACTCTGAGAAATATGCAAATAAAGCTTAAAATACTACAGCAGGGCTATTCAATTCCAGTCCTGGAGGGCCGAAACATTTCTGGTTTGGATTTTTGAATGGTTCTTCGGAGACCCTAAAATAGTTACCCTATGGCTCTCAAACTCAACTCTGGACCTCAAAGCCAGTTCCACTGCTTTTTRCCCCCACTGTTCCCCTCTAATCAGGGACTGATTTAGTCCTGGGACACCAGGTGGGTGCAATTAATTATCAGGTAGAACAGAAAACCAGCAGGCTCCGGACCTCGTAGGGTAAGAGTTGAATACCCATGCCCTATGGCATTGCTCTCAAGAACCTTATTTGGTTCCAACTTGCACCTATATTTTTTAGACTGTGGCACTGTACCTCAGAGCAACAGTCAAGCATGATGTTTATGAATTTAGAATGTAAATAATGTTACATCCAAATGGAAAGTTTCACAATAGAAAATGGTTGAACGCCTCAGCCAATGAATAAAGCTGCATATAATTTCATGCTTACCTGTAGTGTTTCCCTGCACACATATGCAATCTGCCTCTCATTCAGGGGGCCAGTAACTATTGAAACATAAAAATGTTGTATGTCAGGGCCATCATTTAAAAAAATGAATGATGTACACAGTAGTAACTGATATCATTTATTTTAAGGGATAGATCAGCTTTAATATTGCGGATTCCATCAATGTAATTGTCTGCATCATTTCCAATCCCCCATATATTTGGGGTAAATATATAWTTTTTACATTATTTCCTGGTTGAATCTTTACTTGAACACTGGATGATGCCATTCATATACACCAGAGCCATGTATTTATATATGATTTGGAGAAAATTAATACATGGCTCTGATACACTATCTTTTTTTTGGGGGGGGGGGTGACTTGTTCTCCAACTACCATGATAAATGTCCTGCAGGGAACCTCCTCCGCAGTACTCCATGCAGATCCACAGCTTGTTATTTCTACCAAAGAAAGAGGCATACCGTTAAAGGACAGTGGTGTAAAGTACTTAAGTAAAAATACTTTAAAGTAATACTTAAGTCGTTTTTTGGGGTATTTTTTTTTACAACTTTTACTTCACTACATTCCTAAAGATAATAATGTACGTTTTACTCCATTTTCCCTTACACCCAAAAGTACTTGTTACATTTTGAATGATTAGCAGGACAGGAAAATGGTCCAATTCACACACTTATCAAGGGAACAACCCTGGTCATCCCTACTGCCTCTGATTTGGCAGACTCACTAAACACAAATGTTTTGTTTGTAAATGATGTCTGAGTGTTTGAGTGTGCCCCTGGCTATCCATAAATAAACCACCTAGTTTGATTAGTATAAGGAATTTGAAATTATTTATACTTTTACTTTTGATACTTAAGTATATTTAAAACCAAATACTTTTAGACTTTTACTCAAGTAGTATTTTACTGGGTGACTTTCACTTTTAATTGAGTCATTTTCTATTAAGGTACAGTACCTTTACTCAAGTATGACAATTGGGTACTTTTCCCACCACTATTAAAGGAATACCTCATTGCATTTCATATCAAGTTTCAACGTAATGTTTGATTGCAGACCAAACCTGAGGTAGCTGCCGAAATAGGCCACAATGTTCTTGTGAGTGCATTCTTTAATCATGGTAATCTCCTGCTGGATAGATAAGATGTCATCACCTGAAGAGAGAGACGAGAAAAGACTCATTCAAATTCTGGAATATCACTACTTCACCACAATGTGATTAAAGGTCCAATGCAGACATTTTTATCTCAAAATCATATCATTTCTGGGTAACAATTAAGTACCTTACTGTGATTTTTGACCATTTTAATTGAAAAACAATAATCAAAAATAGCTTCTTCGCAAAGATAATTTTTCAAGCAAGAATTAAGCTAGGACTGTCTGGGAGTGGTCTGAGTGGGGAAGGGAAAACTGAAAACTAGCTGTTATTGGCAGATAGGTTTGGAGCCCTCTTTCATGTTGGTGTATTAACTAACGTATCGCCTGGTGATGTCACCAGGCAGGCCAAAACTCAATCCCATCAAAACAAGCAGAAATTTCAGGCAGTCCTTTCAAACAACTCTATAAAAGGGCATAATCATAATTTTCACACTATTATTCCAAACTCATAGTGTGTAAATATATATTAAACACAGGAGAATCACTGGGCCTTTAAGATAAAAACACAATCACATTTTGGGATAAATATCCTACCAGGATCTAGTTTTACAACTTTGATTGCAGAGATCACGGATGTCTTGATGTTTCGTGCCTATAGAGAAGACAAAGTACAAAAAAAGTTTGATTTTTTTTTCTGATCATATGACATTGTGATTTCACTTCTTGCTGTGAACCTTATAGGTAGTGACATGACCTTTGAAGTCATGAGTGTCACAGGATCTCAGTTCTACAATGGGAAAAGGAATAGTAGCCTACCACGCATCACTAGTTAAAAGATTTCCAGATATATTATCCTATTTGTGGGCCTTGTGCTCACACTTTCTTTTTCTGAGAAAACTTGGGTGATAAAGGAAAGAACACCCTCACTGTATGGCTACAGCACAGGAGGTTGGTGGCACCTTAATTGGGGAGGACGAGCTTGTGGTAATGGCTGGAGCGGAATATGTGGAATGGTATCAAAAACATGGTTTCTATGTGTTTGATGCCATTTCATTAGCTCTGTTCCAGCCATTATTATGAGCTGTCCTTCCCTCTGCAGCCTCCACTGATCTACAGATCATGATGCCATTCCATTAGCTTCGTTAAGATATTATCATACGCCGTCCTCTCCTATGCAGCTTCCACTGGTCTACAGATCATACAGACAACAATGCTTATGTTACCAAGCAAAGCAGCAAACAGCCACCCGGGAACAATGAGGCTTGTGTCAGTCYCCGATAGAAGAACTGCTACTTTTGAAAAAAAGACATCTGTTACGGAACGGTARTCACTTCCTGTTTTGTTTCTGTAGTAAAAGATTTCCGGAGATGTAAGGCATGTATCATATTGCAGCAGAACTTTTACCTCATCGGCTATTATTGCAAATGTCTGATCAAGATCACTTACCAAACAGGACCTAGGCAACCAATCCTTCCCTAATTTCATAATGATCTACTCATTTTATTTTTTCAATGAGAAAAAGTACATTCATTACAGAACTCTCTCCAATACTTTACAAGGGTGTCTTGGGTGTCATGTGCTATGACAGTGAAGCTGCAGTGAAAATACTATATTTGCTGGCCATTCCATATATTATGCTATAGGTCAGGGTACTGGCTTCGTGTGTACAGCGCGTTTCTCACGGATGACACTTCTTCCTGTCTCAACTCATTGTTAGTTTCCTGTTACCAACTGCTCCCTTCTAGTCACCATCTCAGCTAACCATACTGTAAGATTCAACAGTGGAGTACATTTCATAATTTGGTGTACTGGACCTTTTTCAACAAATGACCACGTAGACCTAGAGAAAAGGCTTTTTCAGCATTTCAATGAGCCTTGTTTTGACATAAGCCATTCTGATGTTAAACTCTGTGCACATGACAACCAAACAATCAATACAGTTATGGAGAGAGACCATGCAGCCTGCCTCCATGCACAAATTGATGACACCACTGGATGGTGAAATATCACTTTTCTGGCAACATTATATCAGGAAAAATTAACCTTTTTTTTTTTATTTTTTATCACAAAACAATTTATATCACTCTTGATTAATAAAACCATCACATTCTGTTTTTAAACGTTGACTGCAACCCGTCGACAGAACAGACTAGGGATATTAATAACCATTTAATCAAACAGGTGCGTCTGCTCAGGTATACCAATACAGCCATATCAAAACAATCTTATAATTCGGGGGGTGGATACAAATCCTGTAGCCTACGAAGGAGACATAGTTTTCACTAAAGGACTGCAAAATATCAGAGCATGGTTTATTTCAAATAGGCCTACCTTAAATACGTCTCCGTATGTACCACTACCGATTCGGTGAATCATCTCGTAGTCCTCCAATGGGTTTGAGTAGGAAACACCAATTGCATCCATCGCAGCACTGTATGTCTCGACTAGTGCCTTCTAGCCACTAATTATATGATTCCTATCCAGATGTCTGCACTTCCTCTGCAACAAACCATCAGAAGCAAAAGCTGAAATAAAAATGGCAGCTATACAGCCTTGTGATGCTCAGAGAACGGCAGCCTACCAGTGCCATGACATTTTTGTAAATAATAAGGCATTGTTGTTGCCCGTGAATGAAAAACAGAATCTACATTCTGGGTTTTTCAGTGACACAAACCCTTGTCAAAAAAAATTGTAATTGGTCCCCATTTCGGTTATTGTTTAAATTATATAATATATTTTCTTTCTATTTCAGTAAAAAAATATTTGTGATAATAATCCTCTCGTTCGCACGCACACGCACACACAAAAGGGTAGGTAGTAAACCCTGGGAATATACTTGGGAGAGCCCCTGGGGTTCTTGAGGTGATTGGTTGATTGACTGGATGATTATTAAGGTTATTTTATGGATATAGGAAAAACGAACTCAGGAATTTTTTTAACAATAATTTATAAAAGAGTAGCATAATTAAGCCACTGTATAAATATGCGGTATAAGGTAATGAATGATACTGACTAGACCATATTGAGACCACACCTTTATAGCCAAGCCCCCCCTTCGTGGTGAAGGCACGTCCGTCGTTGTGCTCCGAAACATCATTTTCAAGGCATCAAACGGGATTGAGGAGTCAATTTAGCGTCAGTCATCTATTAAAAATTCGAAAGAATTTGGAACAAAACATTTTAGCTAGCTACGCACTTCGATTTTACAACGTTTATTTTGTTTGTCTCGTTGTCTGGGTAGAAATCATCACAAAAATGGCAGATCCGATGACACAGTCTGGCCAGATCTCGTCCTCTCTGAACGCTTCATCGACAAAAGAATCCCCATATTCCGGTAGGATTTTTTTTTGTTGAATTGTTTTATTTTGAATGCAAACATTTTGACCGTAATAGCTCGAGCTCAGCTCAACCACACTCGTATGCAATTCATGTTCAAACAATTGATGGCGTGGGGGGGGTTACGTGTGTGTGAATGCTAACGGTGACCCAGACAGTTAGCGATTGGATTACATGTTGAACAGGACTCGTGTTGGCTAACGTTAGCTAGTTATTGGTTTATTATATTCTAGGTAACGTTAGTCTCTATGTTGGTTAGCAGTGTTGCGAACTGCCCATACCATAAAGCAATTGTTTGGATAATTTGGTAGCTAGTAAAGGCCGAAGACCAGAGAAAGCCTTTTGTATTTTTGAGTAGTTCCGTAGCCCACAATAGGTCGTTTGTTCACCCAGTTGATCTCTGACCAATGTTATGTAGCTATGGCATTGTCAGTTTAGTGACATACCAAGGATCCCAGATAGCAACGACCGCGAGCACATGGCCCTATTTGAATGCTTTTAAAATGGTTCTAATCACCCTGACAATGATTGGACCAAGGAAGGCATGGTTACCATCCCTTTGCCTTCATTAATCAAACCAACCTTGTCAGCTTAGTGGTTTCGTCAAGGAACTGTAAGTGGTGAGCCAAGAAACGTGATGTTTTTTGTAAATACGGTAAAACCTCCCTATGACAATCTTTCTGGCACCTTCAATTCTTGCACATTTTTCTCATTAGTAAATTTCAACACTGTACTCTAGGCAAATTTGCTGAACTCCTAAACGTGGACCAATCAGAACTCCTGTACATGCCCCTCGTTGTGAAGGTGGCCAATGTCCTGCTTTTATCTAAATGCTGAGCTGATGACTGAAATAAGATAAATATTAGTCTCTATGCCTTTTCCCATCATCCCCCATGCCACTCCTCTGATCAGCTCGAGTGCACCTGAAATATGCAGCATGCAATGTGACTTGATCGCTTAGCCAATTTATTGGAAGCTAGCCAGTGTTACAGGGGAGCGGCTATATGGACAGGCCTGGTGCCCAAATGGATGGCGTAGGTCATGCAGCTGAGTGTGGCGACGAATGGATTCGGTTCAGTCGGTCGTTCTGATCCGCCCTTCCAGCTAGAATGCTGGCTACTAGCAACAGCAGCAGCATGGCACTACTTACGTGTAAAAGTAAGTGATGTTTATTTTGATGGGCGAGGGAGAAATACCTTGTAGTATTGGTCACAATCTCAAATTTGTTCCAACCCACTTGATTTTGTTTTTAGTAAGATAGCAGCCTACACGAGAAATAACTTGTAATATTGGTAGTAACCATCTGGATGTCACTGATAGTCTACTGCTCACTGGGGATAGTTTGCGCTGCAACATATGGGGCACAGTGTCTTTCGCTCCGCATTAAGGAGAGGGAAGTAGCTAAGATGGTGTCGCCCGATAGCCGTCATCCTGGCCTGAAAGCACTTTTTGTAGTACATTAGGTGAAAATCACAACTACGGGATTAACGTCTAGTTTAAACTTTTTTGTAAAACTATTATTCCTGTACAAATTTAATGATTCTGTACAGTCCCAACTTCGGCAGAGAAGTTTCAAATTCATGCTGAAGTTTCTAGGCACAGGCATAACTAACTAACTAGCTGGGAAGGGGTCATCGGGAGGACTGACTGAACCGAATTCATTCTCCTCCGGAGGACTGACTGAACCGAATTCATTCTCCTCCACTCCTCTTGCTACAAACGTCATCATTCTGGGCACCAGGCATGTCCATATAGTCTCTCCCATGTTACAGTTTGACTAGCCTAGCCAGCTATTGTAAAAGTCAATTTGGCATATACATGCATATACATTTGAACAAAGATCATCACATTCTAGTGTTTCACCACTTATGGAGTACGGAGACAAATGGTAAATGTGTTGCTCAGTATTTGAAGGATAGTGTAAATTTAGGTAGGTTACATTAAATATAGTGTAACCTACCAATCAATGGCGAGAGAGTGCTGTGGGGGCAGAAATCATACAATGTTGCAGACCAGAAATAAACGCTTTACCATCTATGCCAAAAGCCATCAACGCATGCTTCAGAATCCAGTCATCACAGCCGGCCTTGACTGGGAGTCCCATAGGGCGGCGCACAACTGGCCCAGCGTCGTCCAGGTTTGGCCGGGGTAGGCCGTCCATTGTAAATAAGAATTTGTTCTTAACTGACTTGCCTAGTTAAATAAAGGTTACACACACCACACTGACCAATGTTTTGTTGTCATTTATGCATGTCCCCATTATCAGTAAAACATAATCAAAACCTATTTCTTTTACTTACTTGCTGTTTTGTTCAGTCGTTTCGTTCTCAACCACGATTTCTCATACTATGGAATGCCGTTTGGGTCTTTGCGTGTCAAATAACACTATTTGGCCAATCAGGACCTGAATATGACTGCTCGTCACACAATAATTTAAAACGTTCATTAATGTTTTACGTAGTTATTCCACTTTTATTCCACTATCAGTCGTATGTCATATGTCACAACGAGTCATTACGTATGRTATGATGCTGGTAAAGTTGTCTCGTGAACCTACAGTGCTGGTCATAAAAAAGCTAGCTAGCTCGTGGATGCAAACAATGTTCTTCCCCAAAAACATTGCAAAATGACATCGGTTTCAGTAGCTATAGCTAGGTGTCATCAGAAATAACCCTCATGTATAAGACGGGTTTTATTTGATTAATGGTGGTCGGACCATCTATGTGACGCTAGCCACAATAAGGATTAGCCACAATAGTGGACTTTGCGGTTTGCCTTCAAAATAAAAGAATGTCATTGACAGTGATGCGAATGAATACAAATAGTAGGATTATGCCATAATTGAATAGATCATGGTAAATGAGGTTGGAATGTTATATAAGATCAACAAAAGACAATTTTGTTAATTTGACAATCTGTTGCAACCACACTGGATGTATTATACTTTAGAATTGCATTGGGGACATACTTATTTCACTGTACATACATTGTGGATCAATAACATGGGGTGTCAGTGTACTCAATGACACCCAGAGAACATTAGCGTCGTAGCTCTTATTGCGGGACTCTGAAACAACTGTGATTTGAGCCACATTTATTGTCAACCTGTGTATTGAACACTATTCCCAAGGAAAAACAATACTGGCTGGATGTTTTGGAGCCTGATAACTCTGAGGGCTTTGGGAAAAAATGTACCCCATTTCATTGATCCCCAATCCTTAGGTAAAGCTGTACAGTGCAATTTGAATGTCAATACACAAAATAGGCTTACTGGGGAGGTGATTTCACACAGTCACAGTCCCGCGATAAGAGCTACAACGCTAATATTTGTGTAAACTCTGAACAATTGTGGTCTGTGGGTGTCGCCGAGTAGACTGATACCCCATTTTATTGCTTCGCATTCCAACCTTGATTTAACATTGGTCTAAATATGGCATGATTCCACCAATTGTAACCTTCTGCATCACTTTCAAAGAGGTCCTTTTATTTTGAAGGCAAACGGCAAATTCCACTATTGTGGCTAGCTTCACAACACATAACCCGGTCCGGTCAAGCCTCACTAGACAGATGAAGCTAGCTGGCTGCCTATAATGTTAACTTTGGGCAACAGGGTTAAGTAGCTGGCTAGCTATTTATTTTCATGAACTGAAGTTCAATTTCAATCGGTGAACAAGTGGCTACCTAGCTAATACTTACATACAACGATTCCTAAATCATTGCTAAGAATAATGAAAATGACTGCAGTTTCTACTGGTCATTGTTTTCAGGCTTGTTGTATTGGTGCTAGCTAGGTACCAAACTTAAGCTAGCTACCCCAGAAGTTGCGGTCAAATAAATAATGTAAACACATTGTTCGTGGCTGGTGTTTGCAGAATTTTTTTGTACAGCTTTGACGGTGCTACGGATAGTGGTGGTGGCGCTTGCACGTGCAAATTCAGAACACGCAACATTCTAGAAAATAACTGTTATTTGACATATCTTTTTTTAACATGCAAAGACCCAAGCAGTGTTCCATAGTATGTCGTGAAGCTAATAGCAGTGATGCTATTACTGTTTAACTCCGGTAGGGCAACATGTGTACTGGTGCTCATCCAGTCGGCGAAAGCCAACGTCACCCACGACAGAGAACGGTGGATTGTCAAGCTCAATGAATTCCATTTATCTTGGCGTTAATGGATTTCGCCTTTGGGTTGTCTTGCTGAAATTCTTACTCTTTGAAATAACTGCTCGATCCACACAGCAGATATTGTAGGCTAGGTTAGTAATGCTGTGTTGCATGTGTAGCGCCAAATTTTACGTGGCGTCATTACGTCATGTACTTATGTTATATAGGTATGCACGTCAGCTTTGACATCGGTTTTGCACATCGGCGTTAAACTAGACATCGGGCATATACCGATGTTTTTGACATTTTTTAGCTTTAATTGGCCGATTCTGATATCATGCATCCCTAGTCTCAATGTCTAATAGTGACGGCAGGGCTAGTTCAAACTGCAGTAGGATGGTTCTTCTCACAAGTGAGCGAATCTGCTTGGTGAATAGCACTTAGTTGATCTCTGGGAACAGGACACATGAGAGGAGAGTTAAATAGATCATAGAGACAAGCATTAATCACACAAATCATCAGAGCAAAGGATTGTAGTTTGAGCCAGAAATGAACATCCTGTCAGTCTAAAACAAACAAAACTACAACCAGGCTACTAGAATCAGGAGAGGCAGGGTGCTCTGCATCCTACTGCAACTAGGCCTATTGACAGGGATAATTTGGCAGTATGAATGAAATTAGTGAGTCGTGTAACGACCCTGGGTTTATAAGCCCAGAAATCGACACTGCCGTTCGAGCATGCTTTTGCAGCACAGTCGATAGCGCGCCGGAACTCGGGCTCGAAGGTCGAGGGTTCGAGACCTGCTCCCTGCCTGTTTCATTAGTATCATGTTTATATAACTAAATAGATCACAAATATAGAAGACTTTAGCTAATGAGCTGTGTTTATGTACTTAGGTTCGGAGAACATGATTGGCAGATGTGATCAGCAGAGATAGTACACACGTTTTGCTTGGTTTACTGGTTAGTACTTGGCAGTGTTTGCCTGTCCAGCTAGTGACATAAAAGTATTAGGGAAAAAATTGCTAGAATTGACATTGCCAATGAAACTGAAATAAATATAGGGTAAGCATACCTATTAAGCCACTTCGAACTTTAGATTCAAATAGATGTCATGTTTCTGCTGTTCAAATGTTTCAATTGGTTGTTATATCATGACAGTTTCTATTCTAAGCCAATCGGATGTTTTATTTTTATGTGTAAGTTCCCGCAAGTGGCCAATTTCATAGCTGCAAAGAAACGTTGGTGTTGAGGTGACCCTCAAACACATTTTCCAGATTGTTTTTGTTTGTACCTTCTCAGATAAATTTCACATACAGAATGATCAATTAAGTGATGAATGTAGTGATATATGCACATGATGGTGTATTTCATAGGCATTAATGCATTTTCGGTGCCTATTAAATATGTATTTTTTCATGATAGCTCTCATGCCTGCATGTCAGTTGCAAAATAACTAACTACTACAAGATGCTAGATTTCAGGCTTTCAAAGCTAATATTTTTGAATATATTTTGTCTTATTTTACAGTTAAATGAACCTTGCATTGTTATACATAGATTACGTTTTTATAAATTTGACTTTTATCACCGGTGGTCTTAAAGGGTTACAGTAGCACAAAAGCACTCTCTCTATACAGAATGGAAATAAAGTGTTGAGCATATTGAACAATTCTTAACTTTGCATAATATTGTAGTCGTCAGTGTATATTTATGCCCCAAACCATTGGTTTCCAAATATTTTATGAGTAGTCTTTGTTCTGTCTTTTCACCATAAATCACTGTTCCCATTTAAGCCCGGTGTGTTCCCATTTAAGCCGGGTGTGTTCCCATTTAAGCCCGGTATGCTTTGAAACACAAGGACATTGTGATATCCCTAATATTCAATGATCATTCGCATAAATAGTTTAACTTCAAAGGGCTCGTTTACAAGGTTTCGCGCATGTTCGTTCATCCACCCACAATATATAGTAGAAAGAGGAGGAAGGGAAGCGCTACTAAGGTACACTATAGTACATTTTGGTAGATAGAAGGTGCTCTTTGTAAAAGGGGTAAATTGGTCATCAAAAAGAAAGGAGGACCAAGGCACTCTTCATATAATTAATTAAAATGCCTTTATTAGTATGGCATGTTCGATAGAAACAAAGTTTTAAAAATCTGTCGTGTTTCGGCTGCATGGCCTTCGCCAGGGAGTACAAAAAAATAATACAATGTCCTCTTTTGAACAGCTTTTCCAATTAGCCCTAATTAGGAGTGGTTACAAAATTGATTGGACACACCTAGTAAGCAATACTATACACATTAAAAAGTTAAATACTGTAGCTATGTTATCATAAAAATACAACTCCAAGCTAGAAGTATCAGGACACTTAGAAAGGTAGTTCTAACCTTAAATATGACTGGGAGAAGTGTCAAGAATAAGAAAGCAATATATTCCATAGTACACTAGAATACAGCAAAACATGAACAACAACAGTCTAAACATAGCTGAGAGCAATTGAGCAAAATGTCCACTAGATGACAGCAAATGGACCTATCACGACCCTACAGGAAAGGTGAGAAATCCATATCTTCATTTAAACCAGGGTATTTAGTGGCCTGTAGTTTGTAAATCCCAAAACTTTCCCTTTGGTTTAACTGTTTAAGACGGTCCCCGGTTAGAACTACCTTTCTAAGTGTCCTGATACTTCTAGCTTGGAGTTGTATTTTTTTGATAACACATCTACAGTATTTCACTTTTTAATGTGTATAGTATTGCTTACTAGGTGTGTCCAATCAATTTTGTAACCACTCCCTCTTCTAATTAGGGCCTTGACAACAAGCTCAGTCCGATGATGCTGTGACACACCGCCCCAGACCACGACGGACCCTCCACCTCCCAATTGATCCCTCCAGAATACAGGCCTCGGTGTAACGCTCATTCCTTCGACACTAAATGTGAATTCGACCATCACCCCTGGTGAGACAACCTGCGACTCGTCAGTGAAGAGCACTTTTTGCCAGTCCTGTCTGGTCCAGCGACGGTGGGTTTGTGCCCATGGGCAACATTGTTGCCGGTGATGTCTGGTGAGGACCTGCCTTACAACAGGCCTTACAAGCCCTCAGTCCAGCTTCTCTCAGCCTATTGCGGACAGTCTGAGCACTGATGGAGGGATTGAGCGTTCCTGGTGTAACTCGGGCAGTTGATGTTGCCATCCTGTACCTGTTCCGCAGGTGTGATGTTCGGATGTACCGATCCTGTGTAAGTGTTACACGTGGTCTGCCACTGCGAGGACGATCAGCTGACCGTCCTGTCTCAGGCGTCTCACAGTACGGACATTGCAATTTTTTGCCCTGGCCACAGCTGCAGTCATGCCTCCTTGCAGCATGCCTAAGGCATGTTCATGCAGATTAGCAGGGACCCTGGGCATCTTTCTTTTGGTGTTTTTCAGAGTCTGTAGAAAGGCATCTTAAGTGTCCTAAGTTTTCATAACTGTGACCTTAATTGCCTACCGTCTGTAAGCTGTTAGTGTCTTAATGACCATTCCACAGGTGCATGTTCATTAATTGTTTGTGGGTCATTGAACAAGCATGGGAAACAGTGTTTAAACCATTTACAATGAAGATCTGTGAAGTTATTTGGATTTTTAGTGAATTTTCTTTGACAAACAGCGTCCTGAAAAGGGACTTTTTTTTTTTGTTGCTGAGTTTATTTACCATATCATATGGAGGACATAAACCTTTTACCTTGTCATAAGTAGACACAATTGCAAATTATTAAATCCTTCCAATAGAAATTAAAAACTATTTAGTTACGAATTGAACTTTTAATTGAGTTGACTCTTCACATGGGATGACTTCACTGAACAACGATAGAAAGGGAATATTGAATGATCCATCGTATCTCCCAAAAAACGTTTTCAACATACATTGTTAAATGATAGTCTAGAAACTAAAGCTTTGGTTGTCTCCCTCTCAGGCTTCCATGTCTTCTCCCTGGACCTCCTCAATGTCCACCTCTTGAACATCAGACTCTGAGGCCTCATCTCCACTCACTTTCCAACCGTGTTGAGGATGGCTCGTTGTCAGGCTCAAAAAGCCTCACATTTGCCCAGATTGCCACCAATTTTTCAACCCTTGTATTGGTCAGGCTGTTGCGTGCTTTTGTGTGTGTGTTCCCAAACAAGGACCAGTTGCGCTCTAAGGCAGCAATGTTGGTGGGATTTCTAGGATGATGGAGGCAACGGGGGAAAGAGCCTCAGATCCACAAAGTCTCTTCCACCAGGTGGCTGATGAGAGATGTTGACACGACTGCCTTATTGCATCTCCATCCCAAAGCCTTTGCTTGGAAGTGTACTTCGCCAGACTGCCAAGAACCATGCCCTCATCCAGGCCAAGGTGGTGAGACGCGGTAGTTATAACACCATAGGCCTTTTTTAGCTCCGCACCAGACAGGATGCTCTTGCCAGCATACTTGGGGTCCAACATGTACACTGCGGCATGTATGTTCTTCAGGCAGATGTCTTCATGCTTTTGTTATGTATTTCAGAACTGCAGTTTCCTCTGCTGGGAGCAACAGTGAAGTGGGCAGGGCAGTATGGATTTCTTCTCTTACATCTGCAAGCAATCTGAACATCAGACAGGGTGGCATTGTCTCCCTCAATCCGTGCCATGGCTACTGCTATAGGTTTCAGGCTGCTTACCACGCTCTCCCGAAATGCATAATCCAGGAGGATCTTCTCGATGGGGCTGTCCATATCAGCAGACTGATATGGCCATTTCTTGGAGAGACTCCTTCCCCTCCAGGAGACTGTCAAACATGATAACACCAGTGAGGGTAGGACTCCTCCGCTTTAGACAATGCTGCGAACATGAAGGCTGCTTGGTCTGTCACCAGTGCAAATATCTTCTGTGGTCTTAGGTCATTGCAGATGAGCTGAAGGCAGTCATCAATGTAGAGACCGGTGTGTCTGTCCCTTGTGTCTGCTCTTGTAAAATACAAGATTTAGTTAATTATTCCTTGCCCATGAACATTCGACCACCCATCAGAGTTGATTGCAATACAGTCTGCTTTCTCTATGATTTGCTTGACCTTCACTTGAACTCTGAATCCAGCAAATTAGTAGATAAAGCATGTCTGGTTGGAAGGGTGTATGTTGGGCAAAGAACATTCAGAAATCTCTTCCAATACACATTGCCTGTGAGCATCAGAGGTGAACCAGTTGCATACACAGCTCGAGCAAGACGTTCATCAGCATTTCTCTGACTACGTTTTTCCATTGAGTCCAAAAAACGTCTTATTCCAGGAGGACCATGAGCTGTTGCTATCGATAAGGTGTCTGATTCATCATTTTCACCTCGACTAGAAGTAGAGGAACTTTTTGTCAGCGGTTGTGAGCGCTGAGGGAACTTTATGCACTTGGCCAGATGATTCTGCATCTTTGTTGCATTCCTCACAGGATTTGGCACAGGATTTGCAAATGTACACAGCTTTTCCTTCTTCATTAGCTGCAGTGAAATGTCTCCACATATCAGATAGTGGCATTTTCATATGAAGATGAGAAAACAATGAGTTAAAAAAAAAAAAAAAATACAATTCCATGTACAGATGAATATTTAAGCAGTTAGATTAAACAACTCCTTTTGTAAGATAAATGTTTTAAAATGAAACGTATGGAAACGGGTGAATTAACCGTCCTCGGTTAGCATGCTCAAGCAAGCTAAAACCCACAAGGTAGCAAAAACTAACTAGCAGAAATTGTTAACTTAGAATTGATTTAAACACACTTTGCTGTAAGCTACTATTTACTAGTTAACAAAAAATCATGTATGTCATATAAAATATATTCACCCCACCCAGTATTGTAATCAAAACTTACCAGAAAGCATGTAGTCCTTGGCTCAGACAGTGTAATAGTGTGGGCTCAATAGCATCTCATTAGTGTGCAAGATCTTGAGAATCAGCTGTACATGTGATGGAAGAATACACTGCATGCAGAGGGTTGCAATTCCGTAGAATTGGGGATAGTTTAACCAAAATATGCCACAAGACCTAGAATTGCCTTGTGTATCCCACAAAAAAAGCTTCACTGTTATACGCTGACTTGATGAATTTAAGCAAAAGTTCAGAAATTCCAGGGATTAACTTCCCATGGAAAAGTCTGGAAATTTACCAGATAGTTTCTGACCCTTTGCAACCCTAGTGGAAACACACCAGTGGTGGGACAATGTGTTTATTTTCTTAATGTGGATTCTAGAATATTCACATGGAAACCTAGCTATTGATGTAGTCTAGTGCTTCCTGAACTGGCATCAAGTTAACAGATGAGGGGCCATTTGTGTCGAAGCACGTGTTTTTGGCACCATTCCTAACAACTTGACACTAGACTACAAAAACTCTGGCTGCAGGCTACAGCCCATTGGGAAGTGTGAACAACTCCTGAATTAGGACAGCTATGAATGAAATGAAGGTCCCCACTGAATTTCACTAGATATGAGACCGTCGACTAGATTACCAATTTTTCAGGATAATGATAACCATTTGCCACCAGTTGCGCTCACCTGAAAACTGAGGGAAATTATTTTTCAGTGTTGATTGTGGACTGTGCTATGGAGAATTAGACTAACATGACCAAATAATGGAGCACTGTCAATTGTTCCAGTTCCTCAAGGAGAAAAGGAGTTGAACATGTCTTCCATTCCATTATTTTGAACCCTGAGAAAATGCATTTTAGATTTGGCTATGTCTGAGATCTGTGTGTTGTAACATGGATAATCCTCACAGCCATGACTCAGTCAACTAGGATGAACTGCATGTTGGCAGTGGCATTATCATTGTCATACCTGAGATCATATGAGGGAAATTGGGAACTTTATGCTCTCAGGTTTCTCATCTCAACTTTCCTTCATTATTAGGATTTATAAATGACTGTGATCATCTGACAGTCAGGTTTGGCTTTAGAATTAATTGTCTCTCCCCTGTTCCATCCTATTTGTTCCTCATCCAGTGATGGAGCTGGTGTACTGGCGGGACCCCAAGAAGTCTGCGGTGGCCTTTGGCATGTCCCTGCTGGTCCTTCTGTCCCTGGCCACCTTCAGTGTCATCAGTGTGTTGTCCTACCTGCTGCTTGCCCTGCTCTGTGTCACAATCACCTTCCGCATCTACAAGTCTGTCATTCAGGCAGTGCAGAAGTCTGGAGAGGGCCACCCCTTCAAGTATGACAGCTCAGCTTGGGATATGTTGGAACATAAATATATCATTAGAACTGAGTCTACTTATATTGAACTTGACCCCTTGGAGTCATTGTCTGATTTGATTGTTAGGTGATGACTGATGTTTTTGCTCCCACAGGGGTCTGATGGCGCAGGACCTAACTGTTCAGCCTGAGACTTTCCGTAAATATGTGGATGTGTTTCTGACCTATGTGAACCGAGCCGTTAAACAGGTCAGACACTTGCTGCTGGTGGAGGACCTGGTGGACTCACTCAAGGTAATGTTCATCAGGCTGTAAGCTACTGCAGTTTTGGAGATTTCCAATGCTATGGTCTTCAATTGGATCTAAATGATTCATTCTAGAAGTGCTTGATGTAGAATCTTCTGTCAGGCATGTATAGCAAGGGGAGTAATTTTGTGAGTGTCACCAGTTTCATCTACTGGGCTGAATGGTAATGCTCTTGGGACAAAATTAGGGTTTATGTTGACTGGTTGGAAAATTGACTTACGGTGCTTAGAATTGTAAAAATAAAAAGTAGTATTTTGCACACCATAAGAGCTGCTGGTCTATATAAACTGTGGTCAGTTGTCTTTGGAGATGTTTCTTCACAACACTGAAGTCGGTCTCTTATGTATTGTTACGCCTGACTAAGAAAGCCTGAAAAGTTGTCATGTGGTGGCAGAGAAAGAAATGCCTGGCAGATGTTCAAATGAGGGATTAAGAGTTTATCAGATGAAGGAAGGAGTGGATTACACAGCTGAAGGCAGCTAGTGTGTTTTTCCAACAGTAAGTTCCTATAGAGGCTACACATTGTGGGACACTCATATCAAACACAGTCAATGTTCAAATAAGATAATAATTCAATTGATCTATAGTGGCCAAGGAAAATGTTGTCCTTATTAATGTCATGACATTTATCCTTAAGGTGTGGTAGTTTTCTGAAATGTTCTGTTCCCTCTGTTGCAGCTGGCTGGTTTTATGTGGCTGATGACGTATGTGGGAGCTGTCTTTAATGGTATCACAATCCTCATACTGGGTAAGAATCACACACTGTCCAGTCTTCCATTTGTCTAATGCTCACAAATAAGTGTTCTGCACCCGGTCACGTAGACACTTGATGTTCTAATAATGCACATATGCTTTTTTTTAACGATCCTTTAGGAACCTAGACTTCTCATTAAATGTCATGTTTTTTAATAACTATTGGGGCTGTGTAGGTTGTCCTGTGTCAGGGATGGGCAACTGGCTGCACTCAGATTAATAAACAACAAAATTCACTCACTGTTTTTATTATTTACTCTGTCGGGCTTTCAACTTACTGTTGCAAGGTAGAATACACAAGGTGGAAATGTGCTTGTGCATCTGCGGTTTTTCTCTTATGTCAGTCACTGATAGTCACTCAATTAGCCCATTGTCAGCTAAACATTTTTAGATTGGTAAATTATTCTAGCGGTCAGCTATCTAAACTTGTTATCATGGTCGAATTACTGTCTGGGGGCCCCCCCCATTTGATTGTGTGTTAAAGGAATTTCATTCCTATGTTTATCAACCAATTCAATTAAAACACTCTGCCCATAAATAAGAATTTGTAAGATAATTATCAGCATTAAATGGACAGAAACCAGTCTTAAAATCAATCAATCAATAGCGTTTATTCTCGAGAGTACTGAATCATAGTACAATTTACATCAGGTTATATAATAAAGATGATGTCATAGGTTTTAATGTCCATCCTCCTCTAGAATACAATGGCAGTATAGTTAGCGTTCTCATTACTGTCTGCCACCTGTTAAACTATCTGCAACCAACCCAAGGTCTTTCCCCTCCCTGGGTAGAGACAGAATGTCCTGTAAGGAACACAGCATTCCAGCCTGTCTGAAGATAACTCCATTCTTTCTAATAAGGAACGCATTATGATAAGTTTCATTCATACAGTAACATCTAAGTCAAATGTATACATATTTTAGTCATTAAACACAAAAATCCCATAAAAAAAATTTCCCGGTGTTATTGTCTCATTCAGGTATCATATTTAAAAACTGCAATCATTTGTCTCCACCCCATGGCAAAATGCATAGACTTGCTTTAAAATGGCAACATTTTCTCTCCACCCCATGGCAAAATGCATAGACTTGCTTTAAAATGGCAACATTTTCTCTTCACCCCATGGCAGAATGTGTAGAATTGCACAAAGTTAACTCAAACATTTCTCTCTGCTGTCAAGAGGGAGGGGTTCCTAAAAAATGTTGCTCGCAATGTGGGGGTGTGTGCGCATGTGGGTACTCAGACCCGCGAACAACCGCGGCCCCTCATGAGTTCAGATTTTTTTGGAGCACCCCATCAAAGTTGCCCATCCCTGGTCTATGGTCTTGTATTGTACAGCTCTGTACTTCTGCCTGCATAATTGCTCATTGTGAGGAGCAATCAGACTTACATTTACTCTAAAGATGGGAGGGGACAAGGTCTAAATGATGTACAGTAGACATGGTTTAAATTGCCTTGAGAGGTACAGTAACATACTGCTCTGTAAACAGGTTCATAGTATTCAATGAATACTGTAGCTTTGTTGAAATAGCATGTTAGAGGTGTCCCATGCTATCTGGAAACCTCCAGAGATACAAATGTGCCTAACCAGAGTCCACTCTGTTTCTCATTGACAGCTGATGTCCTCTTATTCAGCACGCCTCCGGTTTATGACAAAAATAAAGTAAGAATGAACGTTTTTACATACAATTACTAATGTTTGTTATGAACATGTGTTGGTTAACAATTTGTTCTCTTTCAGACCCAGATTGATAAATACATTGAACTGATTCGCACCAGAGTTGAAGTCACACTTGCAAAGTAAGGGCACCTCTTTTTCTAACCATCAATATGTGGAGGAGGTGAAATCACAGACCACCATGTTCTGGTTTTTGGCAATAGAATTTCTACATGGCATGCAGGAGCACACATCAGTAGCTTCGTCTTGGTTAAACCATCCTAAAGGATTTGTCTTCCCAGGTGCAGTGTGGCCTCTAATGTAGCGGTATTTAGATGCAGTGTGACCTCTAATGTAGCAGAGTATATACATGTGAGAAGTACAGCATGATTTCCCCTTTTCAGGCTTCAAGATAAACTTCCAGGGGCACTGAAGCGTACCAAAGCGGAGTGATTGTCCATGACCCCTATTCAACAACTGCTCTCTCCCTAATTCTGCAACTCCAGTCCTACCCTTTCAAATGCATTCCCAGCGTCAAACCTGTGGCCAAGTCATCGCTCAATATTCAATGTACCGTAACTAACTTGCATAGGGTGCAATGCTTGTATTTGTTGTTGGAGTCAGCCACATTCTGAATAACTCAATCTGTAGTTGTTACATCCATTTTGTGACTTATAAATTAATCATATGTACCCATTAATTATTGAAGAATATAATGTATAAATGCCTCATAAGCTTAGTTCAATTGTCGTACCCCATCAGAACCTGAAATATAAACTTGTTTTACTCCAATGTTTGTAAACAAAGTAAATGGAAACTAACACTATATAGTCTCAAAGCATTGGTAGAACTATCATTTTATATCATGGATTGTTTCTCCTTGCATCCATATCGCTGTCTATGACTTTGACAGTGGTTACATTTCTCCAACCCCATATCTCATATTTTTAACGAAACGGTGGAAAGCGCTTTGTTTCAACTACTGATTGGGGCTTTAACAGATGATTCCTGATTGAGCCAGGGGGGTTTAAATCAGAACTTTTAATTATTTAAAGGATACAGAATGGTGTATAGCATTTTTTTTTTAAGCAAATGTTTGTACACTAATCTGGGTGGTTTGTTTGAGGGAAAAGTAATTTGTTGGTGTGGTTTGTAAATTGACATAAAATAAAGATGTTTTATTTTATTTATGAAAGAACTCAAAGCTGGGATCCAGATTAGGTGAAACTGCACCACTGGTTGCCCCAGGTGCATCTGTTATGGGTTTTTAAACTGGGCAGAGGAGCATTCTGAGTCGTTATAATAAAAAAAACAAGTGACATTCTGCTGTTCTATCATGTGTGCGATGATGTCTGATGGGGGGGGGAAATGATCATTGTTTGACGTAATGTCTTTGTTTGGAGGGAGGGGGCACGCAACCTTTTCAGCATCATCTCAGTTCATCCTAAACACACTTGTTTGCTATCTGCACTGCACTGAGTATTTTGCAAGCAAGTCCTCAAACTTGAAATAAAAATGAAAGAAACCGTCGCAACAAGCTGTCACGACTCATTTATCCTGTTTTGTCAGTTTGTGTGAGCTGGTAAAACCAACAGAATTAGTGTATCGGTGTAAAGGATCACACATGATGCAATAGGAGGATTAGATAAGAAAAGGTTGCTTGTATAAGTAGGCTACGTATTTGCCTCCGATTATTGAATGAAAAATCCAAAAGCATTTTTCCATGACTCTCAACCCTGAGAAGATGGGTTTGAGTATGACGATGGCACTACATTACTCTGCTAAGTAACGGGGAGGATATAGTGCCATCTGGCTTACACATACTGTATCAAGATCTTTCAGTTGAGTGTACATTAAAGTAGTAATGTTAGGAGCTAGGGGAAAGAAACTAGTATGGAATGTACTGTTCCTCCAAGCCAATGACTAGGTGGTCATGAACCCAAATGTCAAATTAATGTGCTTATGTCACAGAGAATGTAATGTGTGTCTCGTACTGACAGTGTGTGTAATATTTTAAACCATGACATCCATTTTGCGGCACACAAAGGCAATGTATAACCAGGGAGTGACTCATCAGCCAAGTCTCTATTTTTGTTGTTATAAATGAGATCTGCTGAGATGGGATGAGAGAACAGCCTATTTTATTTTCATCCCCAGCTATTTGTAATTTGTGGGGGGAACAGGGAAACATATTTCCGTTATGTAGTTAGGCTCCAGTTCGCTCTTCCAAACAGTAGATTGAAGCAATGAGGGGGAAAAAGCAACAATTTTGGTTTTGAACATCGAGTGAATGACTGACTGAAATTGCTTGAGCCACAACTAGATGAAATGTGGTTGGTACTTCCAATCTAGAAGTCATCCCGTAAGAGTTATTAGTTTAATATAATATGCCATTTAGCAGACACTTTATCCAAAGAGACTCTGATGCACAAACACATATGATGGTGATGAAAGGGCCCCTCTAGGTGGCCGAGGGAATATGTTGCTGTTAACTAATTTCCTATAATTCTACACATTTTTCCTTGTGGCTAAAACAATAATTACATTTTAATGCTAATTTCATGAAATTCTACATATTTTGCCATAGTTTATGCCAGGTTCTTTACATAACATCAGTGGGGGGGGGGGGGCCTGGGCATGAGCCTGATGGGTAATCTGACCCTGGATGATGAGTGGGGTCAATCAGTGATGAATCAGTGATGAATGGTGGAGATGATATAACTCATATCATTGGCCAATAGACGATACGAGAGAGGGAAGGATCCGGATGTAGCTATAGGCCACAGAGTAAAGTGTCTTATGTTGTCAATGATTCCTCAGCCCTGTGAGCTTTTAACAGTCACAGGACCCCTGTTGTCAATATTTAAAAAGTTTAATTTGGTGGGTGCTTATTTGTACTATTTCACACATGTGCAAGTGTGAATTGGAAATGTATTTTTTCCATATCCCAACTCTCCCTGAGAAACACTTGGAGAGTGAGGTCACGGCCAGGGTCTGCCATTATAGCGGCGCTCCGAAGTAATTAGGGTTAAGTACCTTGCTCAAGGGCGTCCCTTGTTTATGTACAATCGGGTGCAGCCACTTTATAGCCGTCTATGTACACAAGCAGTGGGTCTGTAGCATGGGTTGGCCCCCTTGGATATCTCAAAGGAAGATACAGTATATGATGCCTGTGTGTACATATTCTAAAACCTTTCCATGAACTCTATGCCTGAATCTGAGGAATCCTTACACCAACGTCACCAATAGGCTAATTTGAGATGAACTAGGGCTGAATTGAAAACGTAACATGCTAAAACAACGCCTTTGAGTGGCATAGCTGGATTATAATGTCAATGAGTTTCTCTCTGAGCCCTTGCATGTCATTACAAGCCCTTGCTGTGAAATTCCATTATAAAGGCTTTGCTTTTGTGGGGCTTTTTTTGTTGTTGCTTTTTTGCTTTGCTTTTGTGTAACCCGATTACGTGGCATTCATTAGTTTTGAAGGAGAGTCTAGATTATAACTCCAATATGGGGATAATAATATTATTCAACATCACCGTTATTATTCACGTCTATGTCACACTGTTTCTATAGACCTATAGGCTTTTTGGGACACATACAAATTCACAGAATCTCATGCAGTCACGTTCCCTCAAGGAATACAACTGACCTCGATCTGAGATCTGTTGTCTAACAACCATTAACATCCTAGTTAAGAATTGTGAGGTTCCCGTAGTGTTGTAAAACGTGTGCAGGAGTAGCAGGTGAAACTTCAGAGAGGTATAAAATTAACTACTGCGCTGAGCAGCGGATTTGGAGCCGGTGGCCACCACATCACAACCACTTGGCCCTTTGGAGTTGTCTTGTAGGACAATAACGGCACTCAATCATTTCCCAATAACTGTTCGAATAACTTTTTTTTAGAACTTTTGCAAGCCTTGTTCTTAGACTTTGCTACAGCAGTTTAAAGGCTACTAACACTAGCCTACTGTTCCTCTCAGAATCGGCGTTATGGGTTTTGCGGACCTCTTGAATGACGTTGGCGGGTTCGGGCGTTTCCAATGGATCCATGTTACCTTGTTGTCTATCCCTGGTCTACTGATGGCAAGCCAGAATCTGTTGAATAATTTCACGGCTGGTATGCCTGGACATCACTGTACCATACCCAATAGGACTTCTATTGCCAGTAGTCAAAACATCTCTCTATCACAAGTGGATGACAGAGAGCTCCTTCGCGCCTTTATCCCGATGGATGCCAGTGGGACCAAATTGTCCAAGTGTACAAGGTATGTCGAGGCGCAGTGGCAGCTTCTTGAAAGCAACGTAAGCGTCATTGGACATCAGGCTAACTTTTCACAGCTTGAGACAGAGATATGTCTGGATGGCTGGACCTATGACAAAACAGAATTTCTGTCCACAGTTGTCTCAGAGGTAAGTGGAGCTGTCCATGCGCATTTTTTAAGTACTGGGTTATAAATTAGTAGGTGTAATAATATAAAATAATAGAAGTACATGTGCTTCTCCTGCGAAACAGATCATGATGCATGATTTATGAATTAACGTGTATATTATTATTAGTATCATTCAATAGGTCTAATAATTCACTAACAGTGGCCCTTAAGACGTTGCTGGATGTCAAGGCAAAGAATGTGATATTACAATCCTGCCTATAAGAAAAGGTTTGTGATCTTGTTTTCCAGTGGGACTTGGTCTGTACCCTCCGTCCTATGAAACAGATGAGCCAGACTATTTATATGGGTGGGGTCCTGGCAGGGGCTATCATATTTGGAGGGCTGTCAGACAGGTGAGCAGCGTCCTGTCACAGACACGGAATACCTTATAGCGTCATTGTATTCAACATTTTCATCACGGCAAAGGAATTCAACAATTCAATCATCATACTGTCCTATAGAACATCACGTTATCGCTGTAGAGGTTGTACAGAGGAACTGCATTTACCCGATGAAGGATTGTGGTCAATGTGATACAAATGGATGCAGGTGTACATTATGAATAGGTAACCTAGAGCTAAATCAGTACTGTAAATAGATGTCTGACATTACTAATTAAGATGTAGCCTACTGTATCCATTGCCAGGACATCATTGACTCTTTAACAGAAAAAATCAACTGTTGGCTTGAACCCTGATCTTCTTTGTGCTTGGACAGAATAGAGCCCAGCTGGTTGAAAGTACAGGATTAACATTCTCCACATATCAGACTTTTATCTTATTATTTTTACACACTTAAAACTTTTAGTAATTTCACAGAAGCAAGTTTTCCCTGTGTGTGTGTGTGTGTGTGTGTGTGTGTGTGTGTGTGTGTGTGTGTGTGTGTGTGTGTGTGTGTGTGTGTGTGTGTGTGTGGTGTGTGTGTGTGTGTGTGTGTGTGTGTGGTTGGTGTGTGTGTGTGTGTGTGTGTGTGTGTGTGCGCGCATTTGTGCACACCTGTGTGTGTGCGCGCATTTGTGCACACCTGTGTGTCCATGTAATTTACTTCACAGTAGGGAACATTCCCTCCTCAATGATTTAGTAGGGCTTGAGTTTGGTGCTTAGTTGCCACCAACAACAACAATGCATTGTGTTCTTGTGACTTTTGAGCAAGTGTTGCTGTGGTTTCCCCTATTTGTTTCCCCCTCTAGATTTGGGCGAAAGGCCTTGATGATCTGGTCCTATTTTCAGCTAGCCACGCTGGGCACCTGTACAGCCTTCTCACCTTCCTTCATGACCTACTGTATCTTACGCTTCATGACAGGCATGGCAGTATCTGGGGTGATCCTCAACACAGTCTCTCTCAGTGAGTCTCCCTACAACCCCACCTATAGCCCATACACCTAGAGACTTACATTTGAGTCATTTAGCAGACGCTCTTATCCAGAGCGACTTACAGGAGCAATTATGGTTAAGTGACTTGCTCAAGGGCACATCGGCAGATTTTTCACCATTCAAACCAGCGACCTTTTGGTTACTGTCCCAATGCTCTTAACCGCTAGCCTACATGCTGCTTAGATGCTCTACACTTTTTTGGTGTGATGTGTGAAAGTTGGCACACTATCAGGTCATGCAGCATAAGGAAATTGTTACTGTCTTTTAAGCATAAGGAAATTGTTACTGTCTTTTAAGTCTTTCAAGGGGGAAATTGATTACCTTTTGCCAGAGGTGGGTCCGGGAATGAAAACCCTGGGGAAATCCAGTTCAGATGAATCAGATGATTTTACATTGGAAAGTTCCCATTTCCACCCACTGCCTGTCGCAAGACAACAGAGTCATAACAGACTTCTGTCCACAGAGGTGGAATGGATTCCCACCAAGTCCCGCACTCTGGTGGGCACCCTCTCGTCCTTCTTCTTCACCTTCGGCCAGATGGTCCTGGCGGGCATCGCCCACAGCCTCAGGGACTGGCGCAAGCTGCAGGTGGCTGTCTGCGCTCCCTTCTTCCTCTTCTTCCTCTATAGCTGGTGAGCGTACCATTTTACTGCACCACTATACAGGGACTTATCCATATCATGAATGAACAATTCAGGATGTCTCATCTTTTGATTGATGGGTGAATGGCAGTCTTTGAAAGGTTTCCAGAGACAATGTCTCTTGTGTTTTCCTAACTGGTCCTAAGGTGGTACTCTGAGTCTGCCCGCTGGCTAGTGCTAAATCGCAGGTCTGACGAGGCCCTGAAACACATCCACCGTGTGGCCAGGATCAACCGCAAACCTGATATGGTAGAGAAGATCACCCTGGAGGTGAGAGAGCTGGCTGGGGTACAACGAAGGATACAGGCATATTGAGAGGTTCCTGGAATGGTGAGGTGATCTTGGAGCTCAGAGAAGGATTATGACCTGCGTGTGTGTCTGTCTGTCTGTGTGTGTGTGTGTGTGTGTGTGTGTGTGTGTGTGTGTGTGTGCTGTGTGTGTGTGTGTGTGTGTGTGTGTGTGTGTGGTGTGTGTGTGTGTGTGTGTGTGTGTGTGTGTGTGTGTGTGTGTGTGTGTGTGTGTGTGTGGTTGTCTGTCTGTGAATGTGTGCATGCGGCTATGGTGTGTGTGTGTGGCAATGTGTGTGTGCGTGTTTGTGCATGTACATGTGTGTGATTACAGGTTCTGGAATGTCACAGTGCACAAAGAGGTCCAGTCGAGTAAGACCACCCACACAGCATACGACTTGATACGCACCACAGTGATGAGAAGAATATCTCTCTGTCTTATGGTTGTTTGGTAAGGTTCATTGTTTGGTAAAGTGCATTGTTTGGTAAGGTTCATTTGTCATTCCAGTTACCTTTGTGCCTATTCTTATCTACAAAAACCTTCCAGTGATCCGAATTGACCTCTCAACCTACAGGTTCTCTACCAGTTTTGCCTACTACGGCCTAGCAATGGACTGCAGAAGTTGGGATGAACATCTACCTGATCCAGATCATCTTTGGGCTGGTGGACTTCCCGCCAAGCTGGTGGCTCTGGGGAGTCTTACCTTCTTGGTCGGAGGATCACTCAGGGAACATGTCTCCTCATGTCTGCCCTGATGATATTCGCCAACATCTTCGTCCCCACAGGTTAGATTGTCACACAACTTTGTGTTGGCTACTGTGCTGCTCGTCTAATTAAATGCCATTGGTCTTGTCTCTGATAATCTAATTGAGAACAGTTATTGACAAGGATTGGCAATGACAACCCCTTTGATCCCAACACAGACATGCAGTCTATTAGGACTACTCTGGCTTGTCTGGGAAGGCCTTCACCTCTGCATCCTTCACCTGTATTTATCTGTTTACTGGAGAGCTTTACCCCACCGTCATCAGGTACCACTTCATTAGACAACACCGTCATCAGGTACCACTTCATTAGACAACACCGTCATCAGGTACCACTTCATTAGACAACACCGTCATCAGGTACCACTTCATTAGACACACCGTCATCAGTACCACTTCATTAGACAACACCGTCATCAGGTACCACTTCATTAGATAACACCGTCATCAGGTACCACTTCATTAGACAACACCGTCATCAGGTCCACTTCATTAGACAATACCGTCATCAGGTACCACTTCATTAGACAACACCGTCATCAGTATACCACACTTCATCTAGACAACACCGTCATCAACGGTACCACTTCATTAGACAACACCGTCATCAGGTACCACTTCATTAGACAATACCGCCATCAGGTACCACTTCATTAGACAACACCGTCATCAGGTACCACTTCATTAACAACACCGTCATCAGGTACCACTTCATAGACAACACCGTCATCAGGTACCACCTTCATTAGACAACACCGTCATCAGGTACCACTTTCATTAGACAATACCGTCATCAGGACCACTTCATTAGACAACACGTCATCAGGTACCACTCTCATTAGACAACACCGTCATCAGGTACCACTTCATTAGACAACACCGTCATCAGGTACCACTTCATTAGACAAACACCGTTCATCAGGTACCACTTCATTAGACAACACCGTCATCAGGTACCACTTCATTAGACAACACCGTCATCAGGTACCACTTCATTGAACAAACCCCGTCATCAGGTACCACTTCATTAGACAACACCGTCATCAGGTACACTTCATTAACAACACCGTCATCAGAACCCACTTCATTAGACAACACCGTCATCAGGTACCACTTCATTAGATAACACCGTCATCAGTACCAATTCATTAGACAACACCGTCATCAGGTACCACTTCATTAGACAACACCGTCATCAGGTACCACTTCATTAGACAACACTGTCATCAGGACCACTCATTAGACAACACCGTCACATACCACATTAGACAACACCGTCATCAGGTACCACTTCATTAGACAACACCGTCATCAGGTACCACCATTAGACAACACTGTCATCAGGACCACTTCATTTAGACAAGCACGTCAATCAGTTACCACTTCATTAGGGGGATATCAAAGCAGACATGAAATATCCCTTTGAGCATGATGAAGTTATTAAATGCACTTGATGGTGTATCAATATAACCAGTCACTACAAAGATACAGGCGTCCTTCCTAACTCTGCCAGAGAGGAAGGAATCGCTCAGGGATTGAGGCCAATGGTGACACATGAGCAATGGTGACTTTAAAAACAGTTACAGAGTTTAATGGCTGTTAGGAGAAAGACTGAGGATGGATCAAACAACATTGTAGTTGCTCCACAATACTAACCTAATGGACATAGTGAAAAGAAGGAAGCCTGAACGGAATAACAAATATTCCAAAACATGCATTCTGTTTGCCAACACTAAAGTAAAGGCAAAATCCTAGAGGAAAACCTTGATCAGTTTGCTTTCCACTAGACACAAGGAGATAATTCACTTTCAGCGGACAATAACCTAAAAAAAAGCCACATCTACACTGGAGTTGCTTACCAAGAAGACAGTGAATGTTCCTGAGTGGCTGAGTTACAATTTTGACTTAATAGGCTGAAAATCTAAGCAAGACCTGAAAATGGTTGTCTAGCAATGATCAACAACCAACTTGACAGAGCTTAAATCATTTCAAAAATATCAAAATGGGCAAAGCGTTTGCACAATCCAGTGTTGCAAAGCTCTTAGAGACTTACCCAGAAAGACTCACAGCTGTAATCGCTGCCAAAGGTGATTCTAACATGTATTGACTCAGGGGTGTGAAAACTTAGGTAAATTATGTATTTCTGTGTTTAATTTGCAATTTCCCAACTTCTCCGCATCCTCCTCCCCCTCTCTCCTCCTCTTCCGAATCCTCCTCCCCCTCTCTCCTCCACCTCCCCCTGCAGACAGACAGGAATGGGATTTACCTCCACCATGGCCAGGGTGGGCTCCATGGCAGCGCCCGCTGTGCTGATCCTGGAAGAGATGCTGCCCGCTCTGCCCAGTATGATCTATGGAGGTGCTGCGGTGGTGGCTGGCATCATCGCCTTCTTCCTCCCTGAAACCCTCAACATCCCTCTTCCTGACACCATTGAGGATGTGGAGGAGAAATGGTAAGGTTGTGAGGCTGTGACTCTGCATATCATTTACCTCTGACATGTTTTGAAATATGATGAAAATGCTTTCCAGGGCTAATGAGAAGCTGGATGCAGAGAAACTGGCTAAAAAGGAGGCAGTGTCTCTTCGGGAGATGAAGAAGGGAGCAGTTGAGGGGGATGGGGAAATCACGGGACTCAATGCTCTGTGAGAAACAATCTGATCAGAATAATGTAGAAGAGGTGGTAGGATTTTACTGTGTCGGTAAACGCTAGCAAACTGTATACGCTGGGTAGCAAATTAAAGACAGATGCATTCAACTGTTTAGAGAACTAGATTATTTAATTGAATCCAAAATGGAAACAGATTAGAACCGAAAAGTTGATTGTGGTATGCAGGAGATACTGGTGTTTCTTTGCTAAGCCATCATTGTTCAATTTGTCTTTGTCTGATTGATGTATGGTTTCTTTGGCACAAGGTTGAAATGATCAACAGTGATCCTGTTGACAACTGCTGCCAATCTCATATAATTTTACAGTTTGTCTCAATTGTAACCAAAATACTTGGAAACCTTCACTTGTATATTCACTGTATGTGATTTGTTTTTGTTACCTACATTTTTTATTCAAAATGTAGATAGATAATAAATTAGACACTTTTACGTGATATTTTATGACTTCAACATGCAGTTTATGGTGATTGTTTTTATGACATTTGCAACATTTGTGGAACTATTTTTGATTGGTCATTATAGAACAAGATTTAGAACTTGAAATGTGTTGGCTGTCTAGGGGCGTTATTGTAGCTTCATCAAAAATAAACAGTAGGCCTATGTGGTTCAGCAGTTGTTGTCTTGACATTTTGTTTTGTGCAGCTCTTAAAAGGTAGAAAGAAGCCAGTAGTCCCCAAGGGACAATATTCAATTAATGTGTTCGTGCGCACTGAACATGCCCAAGTACATGCTAAATAGGTATGGTTAATTGAGCTATTTATTGACTCATGAATAAGTTACAATGATTGAACTTTGATGTTATCTATGTGCTAATACTCGTTTAGTAACCCTGCCCAGCTGCTGACCTTGCTCAGCCACCGAACAGGTAATACAGGTGAGACCGCGCTGTACAGATTTTACCCGCATAGGCTACACACTGTCGTCGTCGACAGAAAGTAAAACAGCCACCACAAACCTCTTCAGTATCAGGAAGGTAACCTTTCCAGTTCTCTTTTGAACGGAACATCGCATTTGAACAAGAACAGAAGAGTAACGATAAGGTAAGATTTTAATTAGGCCTACCAAATCATTTATGTAACATTTAATTTAGGATTTTCTCAACACCGTTGAGTTATACAGAAATATAGCCTTTCATTTTCAGTCCTAGTTATGTCACGTGCTCGAAACAAATGCAGTAGCCTACGGTGTTTGTCACCTTTGAACAGAACAGCATGAATGTACCCGTAACTGTGATTCAGAGCTTATAAGCTTTAAACGACTGTAGTTGAGAGCAACATTTCCAACACGAACTATTAACGCATAGTCACACACAGTTTTTCCCCCCATCAAATAATCATAACAATATTTTAATGTATTTACAAAACTGGAACGCAAAGTTTTTGTAGGCCATGTGAAATGTTAAAATAAACAGCAACCATAGCCTGCCTACCTATACACTTTGAGTAGAAAAAGGCAATGAAATGACCTCCAGAATCTGTCTCGGTAGGCCTACACGTCAATCCAAGACATTATTAAAAGTAATAACGTGATAATAGTTGCTGTAACATTTAGGATTCGGTTATTTCAGCCACACCCGTTGCTGACAGGTGTATACAATCGAGCACACAGCCATGCAATCGCCATAGACAAACATTGGCAGTAGAATGGCCGTACTGACGAGCTCAGTGACTTTCAATGTGGCACAATCATAGGATGACACCTTTCCAACAAGTCAGTTCATCAAATTTCTGCCTTGCTAAAGCTGCCCTGGTCAACTGTACYTGCTGTTATTGAGCAGTGGAATCATCTAGGAGCAACAACTCAGCCSATAAGTGATAGGCCACACAAGCTCACAGAGCGGGACCGCCGAGTGCTGAAGTGCGTAAAATCGTCTGTCCWCAACACTCACTACCGAGTTCCAAACTGCCTCTGAAAGCAATGTCAGCACAATAACTGTTCCTCAGGAGCTTCATGAAATGGGTTTCCATGGCCGAGCAGCCGCACACAAGCCTAAGATCACCATGCGCAATGCCAAGTGTCTGCTGGAGTGGTGTAAAGCTCACCGCTATTGGACTCTGGAGCAGTGGAAAGCGTTCTCTGGAGTGATGAATCAGGCTTCACCATCTGGCAGTCTGATGGACGTATCTGGGTTTGGCGGATGCCAGGAGAGTGCTACCTGCCACAATGCATAGTGCCAACTGTAAAGTTTGGTGGAGAAGGAATAATGGTCTGGGGCTGTTTTTCATGGATCTGGCTAGGCCCCTTAGTTCCAGTGAAAGGAAATCTTAACGCTACAGCATACAATGACATTCTAGACGATTCTGTGCTTCCAACTTTGTGGCAACAGTTTGAGGAAGGCCCTTTCCTGTTTCAGCATGACAATACCCCAGTGCACAAAGCGAGGTCAATACAGAAATGGMTTGTCAAGATCGGTGTGTAAGAARTTGACTGGCCTGCACAGAGCCCTTACTTCAACTCCAACGAACACCTTTGGGATAAATTGGAACGCCGACTGCGAGCCAGGCCTAATCGCCCAACATCAGTGCCCGACCTCACTAATGCTCTTGTGGCTGAATGGAAGCAAGTCCACGCAGCAATGTTCCAACATCTAGTGGAAAGCCTTCCCAGAAGAGTGGAGGCTGTTATAGCAGCAAAGGTAAGTCGCTCTGGATAAGAGCGTCTGCTAAATGACTTTAAATGTAAATGTAAATGTAACTCCATATTAATGCCCATGATTTTGCAATGAGATGTTCGACGAGCAGGTGCCCATATACTTTTGGTCATGTAGTGTATATAAACTAATGAGGGTCATGTAGTGTATATAAACTAATGAGGGTCATGTAGTGTATATAAACTAATGAGCTCAGTAGTGATATAAATAATAGGTCATGTAGTGTATATAAACAAATGAGGGTCATGTACAGTGCATTCGGAAAGTATTCAGACCCCTTTACTTTTTTCACTTTTTAAGTTAGTCTTAATCTAAAATGGATAAAATAAATGTTCCCCCTTGTCAATCTGCACACAATACTCCATAATGACAAAGCAAAAACAGGATTACAAAAAATAACCTAAATATCATATTTACATAAGTATTCGGACCCTTTACTCAGTACTTTGTTGAAGCACCTTAAGCAGCGATTACAGCCTCGAGTCTTCTTGGGTAGGATGCTACAAGCTTGGCACACTTGTATTTTGGGAGTTTCTCCCATTCTTCTCTTCAGATCCTCTAAAACTCTGTCAGGTTGTATGGGGAGCGTCGCTGCACAGCTATTTTCTGGTCTCTCCAGAGATGTTCGATCGGGTTCAAGTCCTGGCACTAGTTGGGCCACTCAAGGACATTCAGAGACTTGACCCGAAGCCACTCCTGCGTTGTTTTGGCTGTGTGCTAAGTGTCGTTGTACTGTTGGAAGGGAGCCGTCGCCCCAGTCTGAGGCCRTGAGCGTTCTGGAGCAGGTATTCATCAAGGATCTCTCTGTACTTTGCTCTGTTCATCTTTCCCTCGATCCTGACTAGTCTCCCAGTCCCTTCCGCTGAAAAACATCCCCACATCATGATGCTGCTTCACCGTAGAGTAGGTGCCAGGTTTCCTGGCACAAAGATTTCAATCTTAGTTTCATCAGACCAGAGAATCTTGTTTCTGATGGAATGAGAGTCTTTAGGTGTCTTTTGGCAAACTCTAAGCGGGCTGTAATGTGCCTTTTACTGAGGAGTGGCTTCCGTCTGGCCACTCTACCATAAAGGCCWAATTGGTGGAGTGCTGCATAGATGGCTGTCCTTCTGGAAGGTTCTCCCACCCCCACAGACGAACTCTGGAGCTCTGTCAGAGTGACCATCGGGTTCTTGGTCGCCTCCCTGACCAAGGCCCTTCTCCCCCGATTGCTCAGTTTGGCCGGGRGGCCAGCTCTAGGAAGAGTGTTGGTGGTTCCAAARTTCTTCCATTTTATAATGATGAAGGCCACTGTGTTCTTGGGGACCTTCAATGCTGCAGAACATTTTTAGTACCCTTTCCCAAGTCTGTGCCTCGACACACTCCTGTCTCGGAGCTCTACGGACAATTCCTTCGACCTCATGGTTTTTGCTCTGACATGCAGTGTCAACTGTGGGACCTTATAGACAGGTGTGTGTGCCTTCCCAAATCATGTCCAATCAATTGAATTTACAACAGGTGGACTCCAATCAAGTTGTAGAAACATCTCAAGGATGATCAATGGAAACACGATGTTCCTGAGCTTAATTTTGAGTCCCATAGCAAAGAGTCTGAATACTTATGTAAATAAGGTATTTCAGTTTGTTTTTTTATATACATTTGCAAAATTTTCTAAACCTGTTTTCGCTTTGTCATGGGGTATCAGTGGTGTAAAGTACTTAAGTAAAAAGAAGTTCTACTTAAGTCGTTTTTTGGAGTATCACTACTTGACAACTTTTACTTTAAATTCACTGCGTTTCTCAATAAAATATTGCACTTTTTACTCCATACATTTTCCCTTACACCCAAAGTACTCATTATATTTTGAATGCTTAGCAGTACAGGAAAATTGTCACGCACTTATCAAGAGAACACGTGGTCATTCATACTGCCTCTGATCTGGCGGACTCACTAAACACAATGCATCTTTTATAAATAATGTCTGAGTGTTGGAATGTGCCCCTGGCTATCCGGACATCGGACATTTTTATAACAAGACAAATGGTGCCGTCTTCTTTGCTTAATATAAGTAATTTTAAATTATTTATACTTTTACTTGTGATACTTAAGTATATTTAAAACCATATACTTTTAGACTTTTACTCAAGTAGTATTTTACTGGCTGACTTTCACTTTTACTTGAGTAACTTTCAAATCTACATGTCTGGGGGGAAAAAAAGTTATTTCAGACATGTGTTTGTGACCTACAGTAATATCTCCTACTGTGAAATAGATGTCTGCCCCCCTCGGTCCAGACATGCCTGTGCCAGTACCTAAACCACGGACACGCTACAAGCGGGCTGGAGGGAGCCCACAGATCCAGCTCTCTTCTGATCGGTGAGTGATCCTCGTGATGTCCACTTGTTTTACCAAACACCTGACACGTTCTTGGGGATTCTAATTCTTTGTTTTTACACTTGTCTTCAAGGGATTTGATACATGATACACCTGATACAGGAAGTCATAGCAAAGGTAGGCCCTTGTGCTCATCATGATAACAGTTACATATTTTATAATGATAAAGATAGGGATCAGATGAGTTTTGTTAGAACTATGACTGTACTTGTGTAATGACAGGCCATATTTGATTGGCTCAGACACAGTGTTCCAGCTAAACAGCTTACCTTTCAACATCTCACCAATTAACAATATTTTATCATGCTAAACAAGATTTGTTCCGTGCCATTCATTAAAGAGTTACTCAAGGTCAATGAGGTCAAGGAAGTGAATACTATGTGATACTGAGCTTGAGTCCTAACTTCCAGTAAAGCAGTCCTACAGCTAAACATAGCTGCAGTGTACTGTCACAATAGCAACACAAGAATAACTGGTTTTTACTCCTAAACATAAACGCTTGTGATTCAGTGACAGACTTCTGAAATACTTCCTGCTTTCATTTGTCACCAAACAACACAGCATCTTTTACTGTACACCATTTTATCTTGGGTTCACAGGTATTCCACCCGCAAATGATTTGCTGGCAGAAAAGGAAGACAACCATMRCATTATCCTAAATAAGCCTGCCATTACCAGCCCAGCGGAGCAGAATCCAAGCCAGTGTAACTTCCTTCTCTTCAGATCTGATTCTGGAGTGACTCCATCTTGCCCAGTACTGGACAGTAATGAGCCAGATGGACTCCTTGACAGATCTGTCTGGTTGTCCTTCTCTCCACACAGTCCCGGCTGCAGATACTGACCCCTACGTCAGTCCTGCTGCAGATACTGACCCCTACGTCAGTCTGGCTGCGGAAACTGACCCTACGTCAGTCTGCTGCGGATACTGACCCCTACGTCAGTCCGGCTGCGCATACTAACCCCTACGTCAGTCCTGCTGCGGATACTGACCCCTACGTCAGTCCGGCTGCGGATACTGACCCCTACGTCAGTCCGGCTGCGGATACTGACCCCTACGTCAGTCCGGCTGCGCATACTGACCCCTACGTCAGTCCGGCTGCGCATACTGACCCCTACGTCAGTCCTGCTGCGGATACTGACCCCTAGTCAGTCCTGCTGCGGATACTGACCCCTACGTCAGTCCGGCTTGCGAATACCCCCCCCTTACTTCAGTCCGGCTGCGCATACTGACCCCTACGTCAGTCCTGCTGCGGATACTGACCCCTACGTCAGTCCTGCTGCGGATAACTGACCCTACGTCAAGTCCGGCTGCGAATACCCCCCCTACTTCAGTCCGGCTGCGGATACTGACCCTACGTCATCCGGCTGCGAATACCCCCCCTTACTTCAGTCCGGCTGCGGATACTGACCCCTACGTCACTGACGTAGCTGACTGGGAAAAATGCCCTGGATCTGGATCTGAATCGTCCAATGATGACGATGCCGTTCATGAAGAAATAAAGATCCAGTCCCACATGAACAAGTGAGTATCAAATAAGAGGTGCAAAAGCAGAGGCCACAAAACAGTATAGGCCATGGATAAAGGCAGGGAAGAAAATGTATATCAATGTATGTAACTACATGTATCAAGCTACAGGTCACACGAAACAAATTGGTGGTAGAAATGTTGAATGGCTTTGTCATTCTTCTATGCCTCTTCCAGTGTGGCGTCAGGGCATGTTTGTATTGGTGTTGTCCCCAGCGGGAAACCTCCTGTGGAAAAGGAGTCTATGCAGACCAGACCTCTCAAACAGAAGATCCCACGGTACGTCACAGCACCCCGTCACATCAAACAGACAGACAGGAAGTTAACAGATGGCCTTCATGGGGAGTTCAATTAGAGTAAAATGAMACCTAATCAACTGAGATTTTAACATAGTCACTTACCAATATTGATACAATTTCAATGGGTTTTCAATATTATTACATGGTTTTAAGGGTGTGATAGAATTTAAAACCAATTGAAGTGGTCATTTCGGGTGTGCCTCCAATGGCAGAGCGTAGCACTTGCAACGCCAGGGTTGTGGGTTTGATTCCCACAGTGGGACCAGTATGTAAATGTATGCTCTCACTTACTGTAAGTCGCTCTGGATAAGAGTGTCTGCTAAATGACTGTAATGTAAATGTAAAAATGTGTTGCCGGATCAAACATGAAACAGTAGCTATTTGATTTTGAGAGTGATATACTTGTTTGTCTAATCACCTGTGAACTCTACAAGCCCCTTTGTTTACCTATTCAGATCACTGTATTACACATGCCTATACTTCCTGCTTCTTCCCCACTAAGAATGTTTTCACCTGCATAGCAGTGCTCTGTGCAAGACATGAAGTGTGTTATGCAATAGGTGTCTTGTAATTTACCCATGAAATACTGTACAAGCAGTGGGTCTGTATTAAATGTGTAGTATATTTGTTRAAGATAGCTGCCAGTTAATTAAATATTTGTCATGTTTCTTTGAGATAACCTCTTCTCTCTTTGTCCACAGTGCGGCCACCATCCGTGTCAGCAGGAGAAAACAGGCAGCAGCGAGCGGTGGTGCTACCCAGGCAGCAGAGTCCTCTCGTAGGGAGAATGTGGTGTCCCGATCCAGCTGGCTGGATGTATGGAAGGGCCGCAGGTAATGTGAGACACTGTGGGATATATGTTCTGTTGCTGTTCAACAACATCTTACTGAAATCACATTCTCTGATATGACATTTCAGATTATTTTCCAAATGTCATTGCCTAATTTCTATGTATTTGAAAATTGAGATACTTTTGGTTCCTGAAGGCACAATGTTCTGTGGGCCACCCTGGATGGACCGTTGGTATCACTTTGGAAGAAACGCACAGTGAGTGAATCACTAGCACCACCATGGTCCAATGGACCCTTTCTTTTGACTAGAACTAAGGCATAACGTTGTTGTATCATTATTGTCTCTCCCAGGCTATGCCAGTGATCTGTATCTTACACTATTCCCTCTTTTTCTGGGCCGCAGGACAAGTTCACAGACCTAGTGTTCCATGTGTCAAGCATCACCAATGTCTGCAAGCAGGACAAAGGACGCTTCTCCCTTTACTTCTGCAAGAAGCACTTTGAGTTCATGGCGCACAACAAAGGTGAGCTGCTGATGGATATTAACCCTCTTTCTGGTTCCTACTGTTTTTGTGCTTTGCCCTGTGCCTGAGCATCTCTCCACCCCTCTCCCCGGTCCCAGCGGTGCAGGAGGGCTGGGTGACGTCCCTCCTGTCCTCTCGTGGATGGGACCCTCCAGCCCCTCCGGAGCAGCATGGAGCCCTGACCATGAAAGACCCTCGCAGCAACAAAGTGTATGCTGCCATCTGTGGACACAACCTATGGATCTACAACAATAAAGAGGTGAGGAAGGGAACAGGGCTCTGCTGAGCTCCATCACTATGTGATTGTTTTGACAGTTCGGGAGGACATGTTGAGTGTATTTTGTGTCATTCAGTTCATGTTATTTGTGCCATGCAGGACTTCCAGTTGGGGGTTGGGCTGACCTATGTGTCCATGAACGTGGCTTCAGTGAAGCAGACTGGCCGTCATAACTTCAGCCTCATCACACCGTACAAAACCTTCAAGTGAGTGTCCGTCTCTTTCTCTCTCACTGTCAATGTCTGATTAGTCCCAACCCCAGGCCCAGTCTACAGTGCTGCTCTCAACCAGCAGAGGACAGTGTAGTTCATCTGGTTTTTGTTAGGATCCCTTCCTAACTTGTGTTATTACACAATTGCTCTTCTATCTGGCGGGTGTATGTGAGCGCCTTACTTTACAACTGAGAAACACAGTCTTTGTATCTCTAGTTTCTCCACAGACTCGTCGAAGGAGCTGGCTGTGTGGCTGGGGAGTCTGAACCAGGTGATCCTCAGTGCCCTGTCATGCAGCGAGGTGGCCCACCGACTCTGGGCCAGCCCATGGAACAAAGTGTGTGCCGACTGTGGRAGTGCCAACCCCGAGTGGGCCTCAGTTAACCTGCTGGTGGTCGTCTGTGAGGCCTGTGCAGGTGAGCTGGGACTGTGGTGATACTCAGGATGTGTACGCACTGCTCTATATGACCTATGTCCCTATTGTTTCTCTAAGGTCAGCATCGCTCTTTGGGCATCCATGTCTCCAAAGTCAGAAGCCTGAAGTTGGACAGTAAAGTGTGGACCGAACCTCTGATTCTGGTGAGATGACCTTCGCTGTAACAGTGGTGCAGAAAGTATTCAGACCCCTTGAGTTTTCCACATTTTGTTACGTTACAGCCTTATTCTTCATAAATCTACACACAKTACCCCATAATGACAAAGCAAAAACGTTTTTTAAATATTTTTTGCAAATATCACATTTACATAGGAATTCAGACCTTTTACTCAGTACTTTGTTGAAGCACCTTTGGCAGCGATTACAGCCTCGTCTTCCAGAGATGTTCGATTGGGTTCAAGTCCGGGCTCTGGCTGGGCCACTCAAGGGCATTCAGAGACTTGTCCCAAAGCCACTCCTGTGTTGTCTTGGCTGTGTGCTTAGGGTTGTTGTCCTGTTGGAAGGTGAACCTTCACCCCAGTCTGAGTTCCTGGGCGCTCTGGAGCAGGTATTCATCAWGGATCTCTCTGTACTTTGCTCCGTTCATCTTTCCCTCGATCCTGACTAGTGTCCCAGTTCCTGCCTCTGAAAAACATCCCCASAGCATGATGCTGCCACCACCATGCTTCACCGTAGGGAGGGTGCCAGGTTTCCTCCAGACGTCACTCATTCAGGGCAAAGATTTAAATCTTGGTTTCATCAGACCAGAMAATCTTGTTTTTCATGGTCTGAGTCAATTAGGTGCCTTTTGGCAAACTCCAAGCGGGCTGTCATGTGCCTTTCACTGAGGAGTGGCTTTTGTCTGATCACTCTACCATAAAGGCCTGATTAGTGGAGTGCTGCAGACATGGTTGTCCTTCTGGAAGGTTCTCCTAWCTCCACAGATTAACTCTGAAGCTCTGTCAGAGTGACCATCGGGTTCTTGGTCACCTACCTGACCAAGGCCCTTCTCCCCCAATTGCTCAGTTTGGCCGGGCGGCCAGCTCTAGGAAGAGTGTTGGTGGTTCCAAACTTCTTCCATTTAAGAATAATGGAGGCCACTGTGTTATTGGGGACCTTCAATGCTGCATACATGTTTTGGTACCCTTCCCCAGATCTGTGCCTCGACACAATCCTGTCTCGAAGCTCTACGGACAATTTCTTCGACTTCATGCCTTGGTTTTTGCTCTGACATGCACTGTCAACTGTGGGACCTTATATAGACAGGTGTGTGCCTTTCCAAATCATGTCCAATCAGTTGAATTTACCACAGGTGGACTCCAATCAAGTTGTAGAAACATCTCAAGGATGATCAATGGAAACAGGTTGCACCTGACCTCAATTTCAAGTCTCATAGCAAAAGGTCTGAATACTTATGTAAATAAGATACATCTGTTTTTAATTTTAGTTACTTTTCAACAATTTATTATTACTCTTTTTTTGCTTATGGGGTATTGTGTATAGATTGATGAGGGGAAAACATATTTAATTATTTTTAGAATAAGGCTATAACATAACAAAATGTGGTAAAAGGGAAGGTGTCTGAATACTTGTATGTTTAACCAAATACAGAAGTAAAGTAATGTGAAAATAAGCACTGCTAATAACTGATGTGTTCTCTTTCCTCCATAGCTATTTGTCCATTATGGGAACAAAGCAGCCAATAATGTATGGGGTCACAACGTACCGGGTGCAGAGCAGATCCTGCCAGACTCCTCTGTGGATCAGAGGGGGGACTTCATCAGGGCCAAGTACACCAAGGGCCGATACAGATTCACCCATCCTCTAGCCTCCAGCCAGAGACTGCTCAACCAGGTCAGCCAACGCCCCAGCCCTAACCACAGCCCCAACCCCAGTCCCAACCCCAGTCTCAGCCCCAACCCCAGTCTCAGCCCTAACCCCAGTCTCAGCCCTAACCACAGCCCCAACCCCAGTTCCAACCCCCGTCTCAGCCCCAACCCCAGTCTCAGCCCTAACCACAGTCCCAACCCAGTCTCAGCCCCACCCAGTCTCAGCCCTAACCCCAGTCTCAGCCCTAACCACAGCCCCAACCCCAGTCCCAACCCCAGTCTCAGCCCCTTCCTAGTCTCAGCCCTAACCACAGCCCCAACCCCAGTCTCAGCCCCAACCCCAGTCTCAGCCCTAACCACAGCCCCAACCCCAGTCCCAACCCCAGTCTCAGCCCCAACCCCAGTCAACCCAGTCTCAGCCCTAACCCCAGTCTCAGCCCTAACCACAGCCCCAACCCCAGTCTCAGCCCCTGCCCCAACCCCAGGTTTCATTCCCTGCCCCAGCCTCAACCCCAACCCCAGTCTCAGCCCTAACCCCAACCCCAGTCTCAGCCCTAACCCAGTCTCAGCCCCAACCCCAGTCCCAACCCCAGGTCTCAGCCCCTGCCCCAACCCCAGGGTCTCAGCCCCCCCAACCCCAGGGCTCAGCCCAACCCAGCCCCAGCCCTAACCCCAGTCTCACCCCAACCCCAGTCCCGACCTCAACCCCAGTCCCAGCCTCAACCCCAGCCTCAGCCCCAACCCAGTCCCAGTCCCAGCCTCAGCCCCAACCCCAGCGTCAGCCCCTTTCTCAGACTACACTGCTGCTCTCAACCAGCAGAGGACAGTGTAGTTCATCTGGTTTTGTTCAGATCCCTTCCAAATTGTGTTATTACATGTATGCATCCTATTCTGATTCCTATCAATCCCAAAGATAGGAAAATACACCTAAATATCCCAGGGTCTGTACAGGACAGACTGTGTGAAGGATATGTGTTATTGGTTGTTACGACATCATTCCCCCCACCCTGTGTCCTCCAAAGGCTGTGCGAGGTGGTGTGTGGCCCTAATGTCCCAGAGACCATGTCATGCTGTGTTCGGGCCCGGGTCCTGTGCCACTCAGGGGACTCTCAGTGCCCCACGCCCATCTCCCTGGCAGAGCGGGCTGACAGGCCATGCAGAGGGACTGCTCAGACACAACGAGTACACAGTACTAACATCAGGGGTCCTCTAAGATCCACAGATACTGACATCAAAGATCCACAGATACTGACACAAAGATCCACAGATACTGACATCAAAAGATCCACAGATACTGACATCAATAGATCCACCAGATACATGACATCTAAGATCCACAGATACTACATCAAAGATTCCACACGCTGCTGTTGTTGCTCCTTTGATAGTCTCAACTTGTCACTTTCATGATATCAGTCAGTACACAAAATGTCTGTCTTTGTTCATCATGCTTTCAATATCTGTTTGTTTTTCTCTTTGACAGATGCCCCTGCCTTATGTTCATCAGGTGCCGCAGAGGACCTGCAACCTCTGACCCTCCTTCTGCTGCAGGTACCCTTATACTATGATATCACAATTAGCCTAAAAGCCTATGTTTGATTTAAAAGACGACTTCTTGAATGGGATAAAAACTGTGTGTGTGTGTGTGTGTGTGTGTGTGTGTGTGTGTGTGTGTGTGTGTGTGTGTGTGTGTGTGTGTGTGTGTGTGTGTGTGTGTGTGTGTGTGTGTGTGTGTGTGTGTGCGTGCGCAGGAGAGGAGGAGCTCCATGGGAAGTTGGAGGAGGACCGCTTCTTGTTCTCCCAGGAGAATGACTCTGCTGCCTGTGATGTTCTGGACCTGAGGGAGGTCGTCTCCATTTTCCACAGCTCCAACGGGTACTGCAACCTTATGACGTTAACATTGTGGGAGACATTTCATATCCATTTTTAAGATATTATATGTTTTAATACGGTTTATAAGATATAAGGGTGATTGTTGATTTCCTCCTCCCCCACAGATCGACWCATGAGTTTGAAATGGTGACTCTGACGGACCAGTTGGTGTGCTATGCTGACACCGAAGAGGATCTACTGAATCACCTGCTTCATATTCTCAGGGTAATACAATAACAGCTGTGTTTATCAATCTGGGAGTATTAAGGACTGTAGGTAGTGTTCCATATGCTGGATGATAATAGAGGCCTTTGTGTCAACTTTCCTGAGCAGAGAGTAGGCCTACAGATAACACAGACAGATATAGTAATGTGGGTTAAAACGAATCATATGTTCTCCCCCTACCAGGTGGTGTTGCCCGGGCCCATAGATGAGGAGGAGCTGGACGGGGTGTTTGCTGTGTCCCGGGTGTCTCTGAGGGAGGGAGGAGGCCTGCAGCACACTGAGGTCTGGGCAGTGCTCCGTGGAGGTCAGGTCCTCGTCTATCCTACTGACCAGCAGCGCCACAGAGAGAGGCTAACACTCAACCCTGAGACTCAATACAGTGAGTCACACCTTCCCTCACCTCATTGTCTGCATGTTTACACAACATGATTTTTCTCTACATGCCTTGTGTAGAGGAGCAGAAGTATCATGATAAGGTAATATGACGGTGTTCTTTTCTGCCCACAGAGATAGATTCCTCTGAGAACACCATAGAGCTGGTCACTGGAGAGAGGTCAGCACTACAGGAACACTTTGTTATAACAAGTTGCATTCCATCGTACTTGATGTCATAGCAATGGTTCCCAAACGTATTTCAGCATCTGTCATTCAAAGGATGGTGTCCAATGCATCTATCTCTTCTTCCTGCTAGAACCATGTCCATGCAGTTTGAACGAGACCACAGCTGTCAGTCCTGGCACAGCCTACTGAAACGGGCAGTGACCACAAAGAGGAAGCAGCGCCCATCACTGTACCAGCTGCCACCCAACGCCATTGGCAATGTGCCCCCTGCCATTGAGAGGTGTATCTCACACATCACACAATATGGTGAGTGTCAGCTACAAGCCATTTGAGACTGGAACAAGTATTGTAGTGATCTGGATAACCAGTGTCCGGCAGGAACATGAATTCTCACAACTGGTTAATCTGCTCTGCTCCTCTTCCGTCTCCCTCCCAGGCCTGAAGGTGGATGGGCTGTACCGGCGCTGTGGCTTGGCCACTAAGGTCAGCAGTCTGGTGGAAGCCCTCAGCAGATCACCTAAAACTGCCCCTCTGGAGAAAGATGAACAGGGTCTCCTCGACGCTGCAGGGGCCCTGAAGCAGTATGTCCGCCAGCAGGTGGTGCTCATCCCTCAGACACAAAGGGAACTGTGGGTCAAGGCTGCAGGTACTGTCCTTTGCATCTTAAACAACCCCAGGAAGAATGTATTTCCTTGATTCCTCGCGTCCTCTCTTCTCGCCCTCTTCTCAAAACCCATTGGATGAGGTCGGAGTTCCCTCCCCTCTGACCTTCTCATTCATATTTTATATGTTGTATAATATTTATTTTCTTCATTTTTAATTTATTTATTTTTTACCAGTTACAAACTTACATACAGTTGAAGTCGGAAGTTTACATACACCTTAGCCAAATACATTTAAACTCAGTTTTTCACAATTCCTGACATTTAATCTTCGTAAAAATTCCCTGTTTCTGGTCAGTTAGGATCACCACTTTATTTTAAGAATGTGAAATGTCAGAATAATAGTAGAGAGAATTATTTATTTCAGCTTTTATTTCTTCCATCACATTCCCAGTGGGTCAGAAGTGTACATACTCAATTAGTATTTGGTAGCATTGCCTTTAAATTGTTTAGCTTGGATCAAACATTTTGGGTAGCCTTCCACAAGCTTCCCACAATAAGTTGGGTGAATTGTGGCCCATTCCTCCTGACAGAGCTGGTGTAACTGAGTCGGGTTTGTAGGCCTACTTGCTCGCACACGCTTTTTCAGTTCTGCCGACAAATGTTCTATAGGATTGGGGTTAGGGCTTTGTGATTGCCACTCCATTACCTTGACTTTGTTGTCCTTAAGCCATTTTGCCACAACTTTGGAAGTATGCTTGGGGTCATTGTCCATTTGGAAGACCAATTTGCGACCAAGCTTTAACTTCCTGACTGATGTCTTGAGATGTTGCTTCAATTTATCCACCTAATTTTCCTTCCTCATGAAGCCATCTATTTTGTGAAGTGCACCAGTCCCTCCTGCAGCAAAGCACCCCCACAACATGATGCTGCCACCCCCGTCCTTCACGGTTGGGATGGTGTTCTTCGGCTTGCAAGCGTCCCGCTTTTTCCTCCAAGCATAACAATGGTCATTATGGCCAAACAGCTCTATTTTTGTTCAATCAGACCAGAGGACATTTCTCCAAAAAGTACAATCTTTGTCCCKATGTGCAGTTGCAAACCGTAGTCTGGCTTTTTTTATGGCGGTTTTGGAGTAGTGGCTTCGTTCTTGCTGAGCGGCCTTTCAGGATATGTCAATATAGGACTCGTTTTACTGTGGATATAGATACTTTTGTACCTGTTTCCTCCAGCTTTCTTCACATGGTCCTTTGCCTGTTGTTCTGGGATTGATTTGCACTTTTCGCACCAAAGTACGTTCATCTCTAGAGACAGAACGCGTCTTCTTCCTGAGCGGATGACGGCTGCGTGGTCCCATGGTGTTTATACTTGCGTACTATTGTTTGTACAGATGAACGTGGAAATGCTCCCAAGGATGAACCAGACTTTTGGAGGTCTACAATTTTTTTCTGAGGTCTTGGCTGAATTTTATTTTGATTTTCTATGATGTCAAGCAAGAAGGACTGAATTTGAAGGTAGGCCTTGAAATACATCCACAGGTAACCTCCCAATTGACTCAAATTATGTCAATTAGCCTATCAGAAGCTTCTAAAGGCCATGACATAATTTTCTGGAATTTTCCAAGCTGTTTAAAGGCAGTCAACTTAGTGTATGTAAACTTCTGACCCACTGGAATTGTGATTAAGTGAAATAATCTGTCTGTAAACAATTGTTGGAAAAGTTACTTGTGTCATGCACAAAGTTAATGTCCTAACCGACTTGACAAAACTATAGTTTGTTAACAAGAAATTTGTGGAGTGATTGAAAAACGAGTTTTAATGACTCCAACCTAAGTGTATGTAAACTTCCAACTTCATCTGTACATCTGAACAACAACTTACAGACGTACACAAACAATGACTACATCTCACCTGCCCAGACCCACATGTTCACACCCCCATCCCCAGTGCCTTCATTATTGTTTGCCACCAGTGGAGGAAAGGGAGGGCCATCCTTCTCCAGTGAATTTCATAATAATAACAATAGTGAAACGTTTAAAAAGTTATCCTTTTTAGATACAACAGCCTCAACAGCACTCTGTAGGGTAGCACCATGGTGTATCCGGAGAACAGCTAGCGTCCGTTCTCCTCTGGGTACATTAACTTCAATACAAAACTCATGGTTCTTACCCTCTTTCATAGACTTACACAGTAATTATGATCACTTACGGAGGACATCCTCCAACCTATCAGAGCTCTTGTAGCATGAACTGACATGTTGTCAATCCAATCAAAGGATCAGAGAAGGAATCTAGTATTGAAAGCATAAGCTGCAGCTAGCTAACACTGCAGTGCATAAAATGTGGTGCGTAGTTGACTCAAAGAGAGAGAAAGACAATAGTTTTTAACAAATTAATTTATTGTGGGAGAGGGAGAGAGAGTGAGAGATCTAGTTATATTTCATATAGCACTTGCACTTTCTTAGCTAGCAAATACAGCTAGCTAGTTTAGCCTACTTAGCTAACAGGGTATGATTATCCACGACACTGGAACTCTTCCATGTCAAGGTAAGCTTTTAGTTTTACTAATTTAATGCCACCGGGGCCTTCCGGTGTAAGTGCTAAACTTACTGACTGTACACTTTACTGCATGACTGTAGCAGGTTTACTAACTTGTTAGTTCTAGTAGATATTTTAAAAAAAAAAGATAATTTTTTTTTAACCTTTATTTAACCAGGTAGGCTAGTTGAGAACAAGTTCTCATTTACAATTGCGACCTGGCCAAGATAAAGCATAGCAATTCAACACATACAACAACACAGAGTTACACATGGAATAAACAATACATACAGTCAATAATACAGTAGGAAAAAAAGTCTATATACAATGTGAGCAAATGAGGTGAGATAAGGGAGGCAAAGGCAAAAAAAAAGGCCATGGTGGCGCGCTAAATACAATATAGCAAGTAAAACACTGGAATGGTAGATTTGCAGTGGAAGAATGTGCAAAGTAGAAATAGAAATAATGGGGTGCAAAGGAGCAAAACAAATAAATACAGTAGGGGAAGAGGTAGTTGTTTGGGCTAAATTATAGATAGGCTATGTACAGGTGCAGTAATCTGTGAGCTGCTCTGACAGCTGGTGCTTAAAGCTAGTGAGGGAGTTAAGTGTTTCCAGCTTCAGAGGTTTTTGCAGTTCGTTCCAGTCATTGGCAGCAGAGAACTGGAAGGAAAGACGACCAAAGGAGGAATTGGCTTTGGGGTTGACCAGTGAGATATACCTGCTGGAGCGCGTGCTACGAGTGGGTGCTGCTATGGTGAGCAGTGAGCTGAGATAAGGCGGGGCTTTACCTAGCAGAGACTTGTAGATAACCTGTAGCCAGTGGGTTTGGCGACGAGTATGAAGCGAGGGCCATATATTTTGACATATGTTGACTATGACATTACTTTAGCTAATATGGTGACAATGATCTAGGGATTAGTGGTTATGATATGAAGGTTTGGCTTGAAAAGTTTTTTTTTGCCTGGTCACAGACAGCTGATGTGTTGTGCATTGAAGTCCACAAATGAATGGAAAAGGTGAGAGGAGAGCATGTAGATCCAAGGAGAATAGAACAAGCTATGAGTGTAAACTGTGGTCAAGGCATGTATTCATTCCACCGATTCTGTTGAAAAACGTTTTTCATAAACGGAAGCAAACAGAACGAAGCGGGGATAAACATACCTAAATTTGTCCAATAGAAACACTCGCTTGCAACTGTTGAACTAATGATTACACCCTAGATCAGCTAGATGCAGGCAAGAGTGTGCAAGGCGGTATTGAATGTGTCACTGTCTCCACGTGTCATTGTCTGTCAACTCAAATTTTCTCTCGACCTGTGTGCACTTACGTTGTAAACTTTCATTAATAGGCTAGGTTGGAGCAACATCATGATGTGTATAAGGAAAATTATAGAATCATGCCTAAAACTATCGACGTTACATTGAACTGGGTGAATGGAATATGAATGACAGTCATCCAATATGCTGTAATAGAAATAAGGCCAAAAATCTTAAACGGCACCGAACACCACTGTTTGCCACATGGCCTTAAATTGTACCAATTTGTTTTTCTCGGTCACCTATACTATTTCAATAATAAATCATTAGATTTTTCCATTGTGTTAATGATGGCGGATTGATGGATTTCCATGTTTTTAGGATACATTTTTTCATGATGAGTGATGAGAAGAGAATCGTCCAGCCCATTGGGTATCTCACCACACCCCCATATGCCATGTCTTGAAATATGCAGACAGACAGATTAATTAATGTACGTTTACATTGTAATACTTCTGACAGACAACTTTCTAGCTCCGCCCATAATTTTTGGACTTTATAGGATTCCCAGAAGGCATGGATTATTGAGTCATTGTTAGTTTTACACTTAAGACATGACTCTGCCATTGTGCTGTAGAATTTTTTTATTTTGTCTCTTCTAAAAATAGAGACCTTCTCATTAAATGGGTTTTGAAAAAACAGCGAGGAGAGAGGGATGCAAGAATGGAAGTCAATGTGAGATTCTTCCCGGTCTCTCCAGTCGGACAAGTAACATTGGATTGTCAACATTGCAGCCGACTTTAAAGGCGAGTCGAGAATGACTGTTTTACAAATCAACTTGCGTCATAAATAATTACTCAATATTATTTGTAGATCAGTCAGTTGGTCACAATTTACCCATGATACATCTCGGCTTTGATGCTCACGAACACGACCAATGGCACAGTTTAGGGTCACTATGGACCGGTGGAGGCTGCTGAGGGGAGGACGGCTCATAATAGTGGGTGGAACGGCGCAAAGTGAATGGCATCAAACGCATTGAAACCGTGTGTTTGATGTATTTGTTACCATTCCAGTAATTTCCGCTCCAGCCATTACCACAAGCCCCTGCTCCCATTTAAGGTGCAACCCAACCTCCTGTGGTATGGACATATTTCATATATGAAACTCAGTCAGGCTTTCAACTTACTGTTGAGATATTTAAAAATGTTGTACTGCATTGGAAGTTTCTCTTCTTATGTCAATCACTGACAGCTTTCTAAACCTTGTAGTGATCATGTCCAGATTACATGCCAAGTTGATTTTTTTTTTTTATGTAATGTTTGAGTCACTCAGACATATGAACACGCAACAATAAGACCTGGCAAAATGTGTCGAATTTCAGGAAATTAGCTTCTAAACTGCACTATTTTCTCTCCGCTAACAAGAGGGGTGTGAACAATTTGGGGTCACGAGGTAGGGGGTTTGTTACTATGTCGATTTTAAATTACAATATCCATCCAGATCTTTGCACCTAAGAAATTTGTGTGACTGGATCTTCTCCAATAGTATTGGAGTAACCCTGATCTAGATGAACAAGTGGTTCAATACAAGCTGTACTTTGAGTAATGTGGTTCTCATTCATTGCCTTTGTCACCATAGCCCACACTGAAGAGACCCTTAGACTGGCTACCTACCGCAGACTCCTGAAGAAGATGCCCCCTGACAACAGAATCACACTCAACGCCCTGTGTGGACACTTCTACATGTAAGAACAACACATGATCAATGATTGTAAGATTTTAACAGGGCAACAAAAGGATCCTGCATGACTAATGCTCATCGTTGCCAACCCCTTTCTAGAGTTCAGCTGTACAGTGTAGAGAACCGTATGACAGCTCAGAACCTGGCGCTGGTGTTTGTCCCAACACTGTTCCAGGAGCTGGCCATGAACACAAACATGGTGCGCCTCACCATGGAACTCATCATACACCACACACTCATCTTCCTGGTAAGACACTAAACTTAATCTCTTCTGTTGGGTCATGGAACATATGAAGCAGTGGACAGTGTATGAGACTAACCTTTATGCCTAACACCATGTATTGTATTCTACAGGGTAAAGAACAAGAGTCTGACATGGAGAGTGAAGAACTCATAACAAAATTATAGAAAAAATCACATGTGTATATTTGGCTGTCAAAGAAAGCTTATATTGGAAATATATATTTGGTTACATAGTGCCCCTAGTTACATAGTGTAGTCGTTTTCACAACTTCTTTGAACTACACATTTAGGCCACGGACTGGATTAAACGTCTTTATTCTGCTACATTCAACTTGGGTTTATTGTAATTTAGGTGATGGTAAATAATAACAAACCAAGCTCATATTGTATGTTGTTACAGTGCCTTCAGAAAGTATTCACACCCCTGGACACATTTTGTTGCGTTACAGACGGAATTTAAAATAGATTGAATTGAGATTTGTTGTCCACTTTGACATTTATTTTTATTTTTTATGTGTAAAACATTTAAAGCTGAAATGTCTTGAGTCAATAAGTATTCAACCCCTCTGTTATGGCAAGCCTAAATATACTGAACAAAAATATAAACGCAACATGCAACAATTCAAAGAAATCAGTAAATTGAAATGAATTCATTAGGCCATAATCTATGGATTTCACATGACTGGGAATACAGATATGCATCTTTTGGTCACAGATACCTTAATAAAAAAGGTAGGGGTGTGGATCAGAAAACCAGTCAGTATCTAGTGTGACCACCATTTACCTCATGCAGCGTGACACATCTCCTTCGCATAGAGTTGATCAGGCTGTTGATTGTGGTCTGTGGAATGTTGTCCCACTCCTCTTCAATGGTTGTGCGAAGTTGCTGGATATTGAAGGGAACTGGAACACGCTGTCGTACACGTCGATCCAGAGCATCCAAAACATTCTCAATGGGTGACATGTCTGGTGAGTATGTAGGCCATGGAAGAACTGGGACATTTTCAGCTTCCATGAATTGTGTACAGATCCTTGCGACATGGGGACTGCATTATCATGCTGATAACAAGCTGAGTTTTTACAGAGAATGCAGACTGTATTTTTTTTTTAAAGCAAACCAACGCCTGTTCTTAATCAGGAAATTAAAGGGGTTTGGGGTCAGCCAGGATGTTCTGGAGAGGGTGTACAGCAGCTTGGTGGAGTGCATCCTCATGTTCAATATGACAGTAATGATGGTAATCTGAGCATGAGGAGCAAAAGCAAACTGACCAGAATAGTAAACAGTCAGCAAAGTAATTGGTCGACCACAYGCACATTTGAGCATTCTATTCCACAAGGCAACCAAAACGACGGCACTGGTTGTCGTTGGCGACCCCTCCCGCCCTCAGTTCGAGAGGCTTCCCTCGGGCCGGCGCTTCAGAATGCCCATGAAGAACATGTTCAAACATTCATTCGTTCCTTATGCTGTTGGACTACTAAATGCAAAGTAAATTGTATCGGTGTATGTACTTACCTATCTAGTGCAGTTGGGACAGTGGTCGTTTGTGAGTGAATGTATTAATGTCCTCTATGTTGTTAGTCCATCATGTTGCATACAATGACTGGTTTAAATGTGTATGATGTGAGAATGTATGTGATTATTTTAATGGAAGGTGATGTCAAAGAAAAATGTCCATCCTGGATGGATTTTATTCTATTCCAAACATGGGGTGATGGTGGTAGATGAATGGCACGACAATGGATCTCGTCACGGTATTTCTGCTTTCAAAATGCCATTGTGTTCGTTGTCCGTAGCTTATGCCTGCCCATACCATAACCCCACCTACACCATGGGGCACTGGGGTTCACTAAGTTGACATCAGCAAACCGCTCGCCCACACGACGCCATACACGTGGTCTGCGGTTGTGAGGCCGGTTGGGCATAATTTTTTTAAACAACGTTGGAGGCAGTTTATGGTAGAGGAATGAACATTACATTCTCTGGAAACAGCTCTGGTGGACATTCCTGCAGTCTGCATGCCAATTGCACGCTGCCTCAAAGCTTGAGACATCTGGTATTGTGTTGTGACAAAACTGCACATTTTAGAGTGGCCTTTTTGTCCCCAGCACCTGTGTAATGATCATGCCACACATGACAGGTAGATGGGTTATCTTGGCAAAGTAGAAATGCTCACTAACAGGGATATAACAAATCTGTATACAACATTTTGGAGAATAAGTATTCTGTGCGTATGGAACATTTATGGTATATATTATTTCAGCTCATGAAACATGGGACCAACACTTTTTACATGTTGCGTTTATATTTTTGTTCAGCATAAGTTCATGAGTACAAATGTAGTTAACAAGTCATAAGTTGCATGGACTCTGTGTGCAATAGTGTTTAACAATGACTAKCTCATGTCTGTACCCAACACACAGATCATTGTAAGGCCCCTCAGTCAAGCAGTGAATTTCATACACAGATTCAACCACAAAGACCAMSGAGATTTTCCAATTCCTCACAAAGGGCACCTATATGTATAAAAATTTAAAAAGCAYACATGTCCTTTTGAGCACAGTGAAGTTAATTACACTTTGGATGGTGTATCAATACACCGTCACTACAAAGATACAGGCATCCTTCATGACTCAGATGAAGGAAACCGCTCAGGGATTTCACCATGAGGCCAAAAGGTGACTTTTTAAAACAGTTTGAGTTTAAAGGCTGTGATAAACTGATGGAGCAACAGGGTTGTAGTTACTCCACAATACTAARCCAACTGACAAGAGTGAAAAGGAAGCCTGTACAGAATTAAAATATTCCAAAACATGCATCCTTTTTGCAACAAGGCACTAAAGTAATACTGCAATAAATGTGGCAATGAACAAGTGAATTTATGTTTGGGGCTAATCCAATACCTTACAGAGCATCTCACTCCATATTTTCAAGGATAGTGGTGGCTGCATCATGGTTATGGGTACGCGTGTAATCGTTAAGGACTGGGGAGTTAAGATACAAAAAGTAAACGGAATGGATATAAGCACAAGCAAAATCCTAGAAGAAAACCTGGTTCAGTCTGCTTTCCACCAGACACTGGGAGATTCACCTTTCAGCAGGACAATAACCTAAAACACAAAGCCAAATCTACACTGGAGTTGCTTACCAAGACAGTGAATGTCCCTGAGTGGCTGAAGTAGTTGACTTAAATCTGCTTGTAAGTTTATGGGAAGACCTGAAAAAGGTTGTCTAACAATGATCATCAACCAATTGGACAGCACTTAAAGAATTTTGAAGAAGAAAAAAACAAAAATAATTGGCAAACGTTGGACAATCCAGGTGTGGAAAGCTCTTTAGAAACTTCCCAGAAAGACTCACAGCTGTAATCGCTGCCAAAGCTGATTCTAACATCTATTGACTCAGGGGGTTGAATATTTATCATCTAATCAAGATGTTTATAATTTTTTTTACAAATGTTAGAATTTRTCTTCCACTTTGACAGAGTATTTTGTGTAGGTTGTGAACAAACAAAAAAATCTATTGTAATCCACTTTAACAAAATGTGGAAAAAGTAAAGTGATTGTCATATTATGACATTTCTTAGAAATGAAATGACAAAGCAATAAACTTTTTTTTCAATGTTATTTATTGGATGTTACCTAATAGAGACATTGACAGTTTGTGTAAAAGCTGCATAACATTGTGCTCCAATTCTCATTCATGGTTACATGTCCAAGACAAAAGATAAAGTAATCAATACACAATCTAGTATTCCACAAAATACAAACAGGATTTTTAGCATACAATATATTGCAAGATTTTCAACATGTTCCAAATTATGCAAGATGGGAGAACATTAATACTTTGGCCTCTTCGGCTTCTCCCTGAAAAAAAGGAGTAAAATGAATATAGAGCAATGGGAATTTAACATCATATTTGACAATCTACCATTTATGTTTGAGAATATTTTAGGCAGCATCTTGCATGATGCAGTATTTCTGGAGTGGAGAGATGAGGCAGTTGTACTTGAGACATTTTCCTCCTTTCGGAGTGTGAGCAGAATGTAGGTCACCACTGTACAGCACAGTGAGCGGCTCTGACAAGTCTCTCAGATACCACCGCCATCTTCCCATCATATACTGTCTGCTCTCAGTCCTCTCCCGCTACCATCTGTCGTCTGCTCTCAGTCCTCTCCCGCTACATCTGTCCGTCTGTTCTCAGTCCTCTCCCGCTACCATCTGTCCGTCTGCTCTCAGTCCTCTCCCTACATCTGTCCGTCTGCTCTCAGTCCTCTCCCGCTACCTCTGCCGTCTGCTCTCAGTCCTCTCCCGCTACCATCTGTCCGTCTGCTCTCAGTCCTCTCCCGCTACCATCTGTCCGTCTGCTCTCAGTCCTCTCGCTACCATCTGTCCGTCTGCTCTCAGTCCTCTCCCGCTACCATCTGTCCGTCTGCTCTCAGTCTCTCCGCTACCATCTGTCCGTCTGCTCTCAGTCCTCTCCCGCTACCATCTGTCCGTCTGCTCCAGTCCTCTCCCGCTACCATCTGTCCGTCTGCTCTCAGTCCTCTCCGCTACCATCTGTCCGTCTGCTCTCAGTCCCTCTCCGCTACCATCTGTCCGTCTGCTCTCAGTCCTCTCCGCTACATCTGTCGTCTGCTCTCAGTCCTCTCCGTCACCATCTGTCCGTCTGCTCTCAGTTCTCTCCCGCTACATCTTACCGTCTGCTCTCAGCCTCTCTCGCTACCATCTGTCCGTCTGCTCTCAGTCCTCTCCCGCTACCATCTGTCCGTCTGCTCTCAGTCCTCTCCCGCTACCATCTGTCCGTCTGCTCTCAGTCCTCTCCGCTACCATCTGTCCGTCTGCTCTCAGTCCTCTCCCGCTACCATCTGTCCGTCTGCTCTCAGTCCTCTCCCGCTACCATCTGTCCGTCTGCTCTCAGTCCTCTCCCGCTACCATCTTACCGTCTGCTCTCAGTCCTCTCCGCTACCATCTTACCTCTGCTCTCAGTTCTCTCCCGCTACCATCTGTCTGTCTGCTCTCAGTCCTCTCCCGCTACCATCTTACCGTCTGCTCTCAGTCCTCTCCCGCTACCATCTTACCGTCTGCTCTCAGTTCTTCCCGCTACCATCTGTCTGTCTGCTCTCAGTCCCTCCCTACATCTACCGTCTGCTTCAGTCCTCCGCTACATCTTCCGTCTGCTCTCAGTCCTCTCCCGCTACCATCTTACCGTCTGCTCTCAGTCCTCTCCCGCTACCATCTTACCGTCTGCTCTCACGTCCTCTCCGCTACCATCTTACCGTCTGCTCTCAGTCCTCTCCGCTACCATCTGTCTGCTCTCAGTCCTCTCCGCTACCATCTGTCTGTCTGCTCTCAATCTCTCCACCACCATCTGTCTGTCTGCTCTCAGTCCTCTCCCACCACCATCTGTCTGCTCTCAGTCCTCTCCCACCACCATCTGTCTGCTCTCAGTCCTCTCCCACCACCATCTGTCTGTCTGCTCTCAGTCCTCTCCCACCACCATCTGTCTGCTCTCAGTCCTTCCCGCTACCATCTGTCCGTCTGCTTCAGTCCCTCTCCGCTACCATCTTACCGTCTGTCTGCTCTCAGTCTCTCCCGCTACCATCTTACCGTCTGTCTGCTCTCAGTTTCTCCCGCTACCATCTTACCGTCTGTCTGCTCTCAGTTCTCTCCGCTACCATCTTACCGTCTGTCTGCTCTCAGTTCTCTCCCGCTACCACTTACAGTCTGTGCTGAGTCATGTACACTAACTGTACTGGATGTCAGATGAAAACAGACTGAAGGAAATGTACTCACCCATCTGCCTCAGCCTTCTTCCTTTCTCAATGATCTGTGACAGACAAAACACATGATTAATAAGACACCCTTTTCTGGTTTATGTCTCAGTATACCCTGATATCTGTCACAACCCTGTTAACTACAGCGCATTAAACCGTCCACTCACAACCCTGTTAACAGAGCCATTAAACCGTCCACTCACAACCCTGTTAACAACAGAGCATTAAACGCCCACTCACAACCGTTACAACAGACATTAAACCGCCCACTCACAACCCTGTTAACTACAGAGCCATTAAACCACCCACTCACAACCCTGTTAACAACAGAGCCATTAAACCGCCACTCACAACCCTGTTAACAACAGAGCCATTAAACCGTCCACTCACAACCCTGTTAACAGAGCCATTAAACCGTCCACTCACAACCCTGTTACAACAGGCCATTAAACCGCCCACTCCCAACCCTGTTAACAACAGAGCCATTAAACCGCCCACTCACAACCCTGTTAACTACAGAGCATTCAACCCACTCACAACCCTGTTAACAACAGAGCCATTAAACCGCCCACTCACAACCCTGTTAACAACAGAGCCATTAAACCGCCCACTCACAGCACTGATCTTCTTCCACTGCCTGTCCAGCTCTGCCTTCTCATTGGTCTCCTTGAAGCGGCGAGTCTTCCTCCCCTCAGACATCTTGATGCCATACTGGAAAGCAGCCCTGAAAGGACGAACACAGTTTGTCTGCAATTAATATTAAATGACTTGGCCCGATTAAAAGCCTTTCATAGAAATGGCAGGGAATCCAATGATGTTTCTATCACTGTGTCCCGTAATGAATGTATGAAGCAAGGGATTCCAGGTTCATTGTTGAGACAAAGCTCTAAGATAACATACTTTGGCAGAGCCTCCTTGTTGTTCATGTATTCACTGTATTCATCCTGAGTGTCAAAGTCCCAGCGACCCAGAGGACCCTTCTTGTTACCCTAGAGAGGTCAGAGACAAAACGGAGGTATGTATGTCAACCACACCACAACACACAACTGACCATCAACCCAAAGGTCCATCTAGGAGGGGACTAAGGATTAAAAGATGAAGCACCAACCTGGTCCATCTTGGTGTAGTCCACCTCTTCATCACTGTCCACAGCCAAGTCGTCCATACTGAGAACAGAGAGAGAATGCCCATATCACACAGGTACACCCACTACAGCAAATGACCTGGTATATTAAGCCCAGTGTCCACCCTACAGTGATGTGACATGGATGAATCTGGGGACTCACGTAGCTGGGTAACACTCAGCATAGCTGTTGGACATGCCAAAGAAGTCCCCGAGCTTCTCCTCTTTACGGCCACGCGACCCAGCAGTAGCTCGCAGTTAAGGAGGTCAGCGGACTAAACATTTCCCCTCTATCAGTCTAAATACTGGGAATGAAGACATTGTCAAGTCTAGCTATGTAAGCCAAGATAAATGTGTCTCTCTGGCCCAAACAGAGAAAAGGATATGTTTCTCCTGGCCACTGGGGAGTTGCTGCAAACTTCTCATTGATCAGCTTGATCTGGTCCTTCACTGATCCTGGACCTGTATGGTCCAAAGAGGATAGACAGGCCAGAGGTCAGAATGTGTAGTTGGGTTGAATGGGGATCAATACTAGATTTTAAAAAGAGCATGTTATTTGTATGCTATGGTTGATGAATTACCTGTCTCAATCTCCATGGTATCATCGTCATCTGCTCTGGGCTTCTCGAAGTAGCTGTGGCGTCTCTTTTCTTCCTCCTTGTCCCTCTCCCTCTCTCTGTCCCGCTCCCTCTCTCTGTCCCGCTCCCTCTCTCTGTCCCGCTCCTTCTCCTTCTCCCGGTAGCGTTCCTTCTCCTTGTCCCGGATGGCCTTGGAGGTAGATGGGGCGTAGTCCCCGATGTCATCAAAGATGCTGTTAGGATGGAGAAAGGAATGGTTTGAGTTCAATGGGAACAACAGATCTTCAAAGAAACAGAAAGTGATTCAATGAAAACAGCCTTTATGGAGAGCCACACCACTGACCTTGCGTCTGCCTCCGGTCCTGGAACTTTCTTCTCATCAATTTTCACCCCTGTAAGAAGAAACCAATGGAAATCATTTAAATGTGAACTGTAGATAAACAAACGGATGCCATGAAAAACGGGGTAGGAATCAGTATCCATTTGTGAACCAATCAAAGGCCAACCTCCTTTTTCCTTCTTCTTCATCTTCTTGTTGCGGGTCCCTTGTCGCAGGTAGGACAGGATCTGGGTCAGCTTGCTGATGACAATGTCGTTGGTGGTGAGAGTTGTCTGAGCCTGAAGAGAGAAAAGTTACGCATACCTCTACATAAACCATGACTGTAATAGACATTCTATGTTATTGTGGTCTGCAGTGCAGTCGGACCTCCATGGTGGGGCAGTCGGCCTTGCTGCGMATCAGTGTGGTGGGGATGTCGGTGTCTGCGTACTCATCCTCCAGGTCCACTACGTATGCCATACGGCCGGGCAGGAACAGCTCATTCCTCTCAAACTGGCGGCCCTTGAACATGATCCGGTAGATATTCCTTCCTGAGGGTGGAGCAGAGAGACCGTCAACACCACCAACCAACTGGAGTGATTTACCTTTACATGGGCTCAAATTCCAGTAGATAATATGACTATTACTTACCTAGACGTGTCTTGAACTCTATTTTCTCCTCTGGTTCAATCTCTTTCCTGGAGGAAAGAATACAGGTTCATTTCTCTGGAATGAGGACACTGGAGAACTCGTTCAGGAAGAACATAACATGTTCTATGAGAAAATAATGATGAAGAGTGGGGATAATATCAATATACATACTTGACTTCCTTTGTTACTTTTTCAATCATATCCTCCTCCTCCTTCTCCTTGCTGGTGATCTCAGCACGCACCTGCAAGTAGACAAGCATTATATTCATGACAACTATTTCCCGTAGGTCGACACAGTCCCTACTCTGCTGCAGTTGTTCCATAATATGGCACAGCAGAGGACGTTTTCTTCACCTCTGGGTGTACACTGCAGGAGTGATAGAACAGGGTGACCTACTTGGTATTTTCACTCTTTTTAGTGAGGGAGGGAGCAATGACAGTGTGTCCCATTGGAACAGCCAAGGAATTAGCATACCTCAGCTTCAGCATACTTCAAACCAGATATCTTCTACAATATAGATGGCATTCTATAGCTACTACATGACTGTGTTACTGATCATCTGAGCTCAAGCATCTTCGGATTCCTTCATTTTAGGTTAAAATGCTATTCTTRCCCCCCCTTTTTCTAAAACATGACTCCAGTTTTATTGACAGGTCCAGGTTAGACATGTAGATAGGGGAAACAGTAAGAGGGATAAAGCTCAGGGAGTGAGTGGTGGAAAGGGAATCAAACCACAGCCCTTAGGGGCATATTGGTCAGGGGGCAGCAGAACTGTCACTAGACCAGCCCCCCGGAACTTAAAACGCTATTCTAATGGCAAAGACCAAGAATCTGGGCGGGCAGCTTCTGTTTATTAATGAACCTTAGCATCATGAAAAGGACAGTAGACTGACCTTCTGCAAAAGGGCAAAATCCAATCCTTTCACCAAGTGAGTGTGTTCCATGTCACCACCCAAGAACTTAGACTCCTGGATCATCTGCCGCCTCTTCTCAGCTGCTGAATTATCCCTGTCAACACAATACATCACCATGGACATTCATACAGAACACGTCCATACACCACCACTCCCGGTGGGGAGTAGACAGTAGCATTATGGGAAACTCACGCCTCGGCTGTGGGCCCCACTGCTCTGTAATTGGCTGTTGTGCTGATGAGTTCTGTCTCCTCGTAGTCCTTGTTGACGCCATCACGACGCTCCCGGGCACGGTCACGGTACTTCTCAGCTAGCTCCCGCTCCCTCTCCACTTCCTGCTGACGCAGCTTGGCGTAATAACTGATAGGGGTAGCAGAGGGCAAAGGTCAGCTGGTGACAGCTGAGAGACCTCAGGCAGTGTGACAACAAACATTCAGTTTAATCAAATAATAAGAGAAACAGTTATTATAGACTCTGCCACCCTTAATGAAAGAATCACCTTTTCTTCTTCCGTCTACGGGCTGCAGGATCATCCTCTTCGCTGTAGTCCCGGGGCATCCTGTAAAAAAAGCAAATTCAGTTCTACAAGTGTTGATTCAAAAGACTGTGTACTTGGACTTAACAATCCCCAAATCTGCCATTTCATTAATATATTCATGATCCAACGGACTACTCTATGGTACTGTAAATCCATCACTRACTCATGATGTCTGGAGGATTTGGAGGATGGGGGAGCTGACGAAGGCGTGGCACGAGGGGTCATCAAAAGTTTACGGAAGTCCTCATTTGTCAGCTTGGACCTGGTAAACAAAGGTGGGGGGGTTAAGCCACACAGTATGTGTAGTCTAACATAGTCTTGGAAGACTTTCAGACCATTCGTACTCATCCAAAATGTACAGCGAAACAATCAAAACATATCTCAGACATATTCAATAAGTGTCATCACACTGGGTCCTCTGTTCTCATGACCCAAAAGTTGATGTGGTGACCAAATGTGTTGTCATGCAAATATTGTAAACGGCAACAAAAGCCTCACTCACTGAAGTGCTGACCGGTGGTCCTCCACCTCATGCCCATCCGGAGCCAGAGGGTTGGAGAACGACTCCGCTGTAAAATAAAGACGTTACTACCTGCAGACGCCATTTTTCCGGGAAGAACTGGCAACTGTGTCAATTGGTGCGCGCTTCACTTCGACTGCATCGAATGAGGTTAACTTGTACTAAATAATTAATACGTGGTTGATGCCACTGCAGTAAAACACCAATTAGCTAAGAGTTCACGAATGGCTATCAAAATAGACATATTGAGCAGATACATATAAAATGAGGTAATTGAGAGGTTACTTTTTCTTTGCAAGATGGCCAAACAGTGGCTACTCAGGCTATTTAACAGTAGCTAGTTAGTTAGCAAGCTATGATAGGTAGCTAACAAACACCCCTAGCTAGTTAGTTACGGTTGTCTTTTGAGTCTGGAAATATGAATCCCTATAGCTATATTACATTGCTAATGCAACGTGTAAACGTAATATTCAGTAACGTTAGCTGCACAAATGGGGAAAGTTATCAGTAGTAACGTTAGCTAACATTAGCTATCTTTGTTAGTTGGCTAGCTAGRTGACGTTAGCTCACACAATGCCAAATAAATTCAACTTACTCTCTCGTTCTCCTCGTTCTCGTTCCGGCATGTTGAAAGAAGTTGGTCTCACTCAAGTAAAACAAAAAGTTTGTGATCAACTATTGCTAGATTTATAATCCTAGCTATGTTGTTGATGGTGATGTGTGCTGCTATGAAAACGGAAATGACAGTCAACATTCGATTGGTATGGTCTTGATTTGCGGCGCAAACGTTACGTCAACCTTAAACGTAGAATGTAATTGGGTGAATTCTCGAATTTTACAAAGCTTCTTGAATGTGATTTGTTGATATAGAGAGTGGGTGGGTTCAGGAACATTCATCTAAAGCTGGTGAACCATCATGGCCGCTTCCGTAGTAAGAGGTATTGGCTCTAACCTTGCTAAAAACCTTAGAGAGATTCGTCTACATTTGTGCCAGACATCGCCTGCGAGTCAAGGAGCAAGGTAATATTTTTAATTTGACAACAGTCATATTTTCATGAAATCGAAATAGTTAGCTACCTTGTCTTCGCTAGCGGTCACAAAGCTGTCCTCGTAGCTAGCACAATCTACTGCCAGACGCCTAGTGGATACTCGCATTTCTCATTAGCAGYAGTGACTTTTCGTAGCAGGGTAGGAGAACTTACGCAGCAGGTTATGATAATTAAATAACGTTAGGGTTAGCTAAAATGCTAAACTTGTCCCCGACTCGATAATACAGTATCTCGTTGCAACCAGTTCTGCCCTGAAAACAGTCTTGTTTCCACTAATTCGATTCTGCCTGCCAGACATGCTACATGTAAACATACAGTAGTTAACGAACAATCGCAATTGAATATAGAATAAACTCATCTGAAATAATTTGTAGATCACGCATATGTATCTAACTACAGCTCTACAACATCGTTTCTATTATGTATCTTAATATTCAACATTTACTAATACGATAAATAGTAAACCCTTGTTTATTAGCTAGCTATTTCAGTGTTATGAACTCGTATAGTAAAAAAATATTGTACAAGTTATTTCACTTGATTATTTATTATTCCATGTTCTCCAGGGATTTTGTGGAACAGCACTATGTGGAACTGAAGAAGGCAAACCCCACATTCCCCATCCTCATCAGGGAGTGCTCAGGTGTTCAGCCTAAGCTTTGGGCAAGATCTGGTGAGAACATTGTTTCAGTAGCTAGGCGACTCACATCTGTCACCGCTGTATGTCAAATGCAATGTTTATGGCCATGCATTCATTTGGTTCTTTCATGTACCTGTATTGCAGATTTTGGTAAGGAGAGCAGTGTGGCCCTTGACAACATGAATGCTGACCAAGTGGCTAAGGTGCTGGAGACAGTTATGACACCAACTCCGCTTCCCCGAGGACACCTTTCCAACTGAGATGGAGTGTGGATTGTAAAGGACTTGTATCACATAAAGCTCTATTGCTGTTCTAATAAATCTGAGTACTAACTTGTGATATGCTGCTGCATTGATATGTTTTAATGGTTTGTGTTCATATGAACTACATTCCATTCATAGGCATGTGCATATATTGGTAAGTCTATTGTTAAAAACTACTGTCAAACTCACAGAAGGCTAGCACTGTTCAATGTTCCCAATTATGGTCTGAGAGAATTGACCAGTCAGCATTTGACTGAAAGATACACAAGTGGCTGGCAACAATATGATTTTATATTCATGCTATATAAATTCACACTTTCATAATAAGATTATGAATAAAGAAACCAGATTAAGAGATTAAACCATTTTTATTGATAACAATGAACAATCAGAAATGACAAATGGAAGAAAAGTTTGTGACAAACTGGTTTGTAAACATGGGAGTTAAGCAAATTCTCTGAGACAGTCAGATCAGCTATCCTCCTCTGGTTCTCCAGAACCTTCCTCTGCATAGGTGTATGGGTCTAAAATAAGTGCTAAAACACAAGGCTATGGGCTCAGCAATAGGATTTGTGAGGTGCATAGTATAGTATTTGGAGTGACATTTGCTACAAGTGTTCCCAGAGTCCTAACAATCCCTTACCTTCCACATAATTGTGTGGAAGTGTTCACAGCTTAAAGAACAGAAATTAAAACCCACAACATGCAAGAGTACTACACCCTACAACATTATCTAGACAGCAATGCTAGACCAAGGACATATTAATGCTCAACGATTGTTTTATCATTAGTTAAGACTTGGCAAATACACTGAAGATGGGTTTACGTTCCATCAGGCTGTGCAAATGTGTTAATTTCTGTGTCCCGTTTATTCAACACTTCAAATAGAATGGTATGAGTATTTTGCCTTTTTCATGTCAATACATGCCTGGTTTAGCAAGCTTATAGAATATATGGTTAAAACATAGATTGTGTTGTTAGTAACACAATACAGATGTTCCCCTAAAATACATGTGTAGAACCTTAAGTACATGTACAGGCCAGAACTCCAGTTTCCCCTTTTGGTTGAAACCTCAGGCACCAGTGTGATTGTCTTCTGATTGACGTCAGCAGCTCCACTTCATTCCCTGGAGAAGAAATCCACCATCTCCTGCAAAGTAACATTAGATTTGAGAAATTATGTAAATCATTTTGGGCTTTGGGAAAATTACAAAATATATGATGTACATGTACCTGAAATTTCACCATTGGATTATTTCTTTTTGGAGGACTTATTTTTCTTAAGAAAAAGAAAAAAGGAAATAGTGCTATTATAACTATTTTATGCATCCAAATAACACTATTTGCATAATTCATAATTTTCTATTGATATGCACCTATGCCCCAGATAGTGTTTCTGTCCCATACCTTAGTCACTTCTGTGTTAGGCAAAGGTCCTGTTGAGGCTTTTACCGGTGTTTTCAATGCAGTTTTCATTTTCCCCTTTTTCTCTGTCAGCTTGTTTTTCTCTGTAGAACCCAATCATAATGGAAACACACAACAAATTAACTTAATACTTAGAGAAGCAACCTTTCTTGTTTGTCCCGTATTGCACTTACTCTTTTTGTTTTTTGGGGTCTCTGGTGTCAGGCTCGGTTCAGGAGTTGAGATTGCAGAGTCTTTCACAGTGTTTTCAGCTTTAGCAGCCTTCTTCTTTCTCTTCTTTATTTCAATGCCTGGAGTTGTATTTTCCTTCACAGCGCTCCCTTTCTCTGCGACTTTCTTCTTCTTCTTCTTTTTGGGAGTCTCTAGCTCTTCCGGCTCAGGGGTGGGAGGAAGAGGCCTCTTAGCAGCTGTGGTCTTTGGAGTTTCCTTGGTCTGGTTGTTGGTTGGTGGTGTCAGGGTGGCTGCTGTGTTTTTCTTGCTCTTTTTWATTTTTTTATTTTTTGGGACGAAGTCTGTTTTTTCGTCCTCTTCCGGTGACTCCCTCTCGGCCTTCGCCACTCTTCTTTTCTTCACCCTCTTTCTTTTCCTTTTCTTGAGGGACTTTGCTGACAGAACAAGAGTGGTGGAGCCAGACTCTGAAGCCAGGGTGGTATCCACCTTGGAATCGTCTGTAAAACGGAGAAAATCAATGTAACAGAAATGTTGACTATAGATGATGGTTACAGGTTACATTCAGTTATTTAGCAGGTAATAAAAAGCAATCCCTAGCCCTACCCTTTGCCTAGTAGTGGCTAAGGGTTGTTTATGGTCCAGGTCTAATGATCATTAGCTTTCTCTTGTGCCTCTTTCTCTCAGGGCTCTTCAACCCTGTTCCTGGAGAGCTACCCTCCTGTAGTTTTTTTAACTCCAACACTGTTCCTGGAGATCTACCCTCCTGTAGTTTAACGCCAACCCTGTTCCTGGAGATCTACCCTCCTGTAGTTTTAACTCAACCCTGTTCCTGGAGATCTACCCTCCTGTAGGTTTTAACGCCAACCCTGTTCTGGAGATCTACCCTCCTGTAGGTTTTAACTCCAACTGTTCCTGGAGAGCTACCCTCCTGTAGGTTAACTCAACCCTGTTCCTGGAGATCTACCCTCCTGTAGGTTTTAACTCCAACCCTGTTCCTGGAGATTACTCTCCTGTAGTTTTAACTCCAACCCTGTTCCTGGGATCTACCCTCCGTAGGTTTTAACTCCAACCGTTCCTGGAGAGCTACCCTCCTGTAGGTTTTAACGCCAACCCTGTCCTGGAGATCTACCCTCCTGTAGGTTAACGCAAACCCTGTTCCTGGAGATCTACCCTCCTGTAGGTTAACGCCAACCTGTTCCTGGAGATCTACCCCCTGTAGGTTTTAACTCCAACCCTGTTCCTGAGAGCTACCTCCTGTAGGTTTTACTCCAACCCTGTTCCTGGAGCTACCTCCTGTAGGTTTTAACTCCAACCCTGTTCCTGGAGAGCTACCTCCTGTAGGTTTTAACTCCACACCTCTGTTCCTGAGAGCTACCTCCTGTAGGTTTAACTCCAACCCTGTTCCTGGAGAGCTACCCTCCTGTAGGTTTTAACTCCAACCCTGTTTCCTGGAGAGCTACCCCCTGTTAGGTTTTAACTTCAACCCCAGTTGTTACTAACCTGATTCAGCTTATCAATCAGCTAATTATTAGAATCAGGTGTGCTACATTAGGGTTAGAGTTAAAACCTACAGGACAGTAACCTTCCAGGAACAGGGTTGAAGTTAACCTACAGGACGGTAGCTCTCCGGAAACAGGGTTAGAGAGCTCTGGATAGTGTACCTGATGGAGTCAGCTCCAACCGCTTTGTGTCCAGACTGGACTCACCACCATCCTCCTCTACTGCAGGCTGCACATTCTCTTCAACCTCCCCCTTCTTCTTCTTCATCTTCTTCTTCTTGGGAGTTGCGTCCGTTGTCTCTTTACTCCTCTTCCTCTTTGATCCAGGTGTTGGGGTATCAGTGGGTGGTTCCTCTGTGGGTGGTTCCTCTGTCTCTGTGGGGATTGTCTCAGCAACTGTCTCAATGGTCACTTTTTCAGGCTACATGGTGACGAAAAACAGAGGGGCAACAACAATAGAATATTATTTAGATCAAAGCAAAACCTTCAATCAAAGCATTTGGTCACTTTGATTCATATCAGCTGTGCACAGGGTGTCTCACAGACACATGGTTACATCATTGATTACTTTACTTACCTCCAAGTCTTCAGATGCTGAATTGGGGATAACTGGGTCAACACACTCCTTTGATTCCTCTTCTAAAGCAGTTCTGATCTCAGCAGCTAAAGATACATTTAAAAATACATTTCATAAGACTGCTAATTTACTTGTTTGACTGTATTCTGCTTGTTGTTCTCCCTCTCAGTTATTTCATTGCAAGATGATGGTAAGTCATATCTTTTTTAATTTTCCCCCAAACTTTATGAACAGTGTTTCTGTTTTGACTGTCCTCTCTCTGTGTTTCACTTTCGTTGAACACTCATTTTTACTTAGCTTATGTTCCTGTCCTTTGTTAATTTTGATACTGTATTATGATGTGTGGTCTGTATCTTTTCTGGCCTCAGCTATAAAGTGATCCAAGTTGTCAGTGGAGTCCACGTATGGTTCTTCTAGACCAGGTGGGGAGAAATGGCTGGTCTTACCCGTAACAGGGGCTTCTGATGGGAGTTCAGGGGTGTCACTCTTGTCCTCTGATGTTGTAGAGGTCACTATCTGATCCTCTGTCTTGGGCTTCTCTGAAGAAGTGTCTGTCTTTAGGACCTTCTGGGGACTCTCTGGGACCTCCTCCTCCTTTGCACTCTCTGACCCAGAGGCAGGGGGTGTGTCCACCTCAGGGACTGTCATGGAAAGGAGGAGGTCATAGATAGCCACAGACACAGAACTAACCAAAATGCAACTACACCAAGCAAAATGAAAAGCACCAGAAAACAACACATGACATGAGTGAGGTCTGGGCTGGTGTACCTTCAGGAGGAGATCCTTCAATATCGGTTGGATCATCACTGCTATTGTCCTCAGCTGCTGCTGCTTCAGTTTTAGGTATGACTGGAGCAGCTTCAACTTCCTGTCAAGGCATGAAGTGCAAATATGAATAAAGAACCCATATGGTGTTGGTGGAAAAATGAACAATTAGCAGTCCGGAAAGAATGTCCATGACATCCCTACATCACCTGTACTGTACATACCCGTTGGACTGTGTTCCATAACATCCCTACATCACCTGTACTGTACATACCCGTTGGACGAGCAAGGGTCGACGTCATGTACTACATAGTATACTATACCCGTTGGAGGCTGTGTTCCATGACATCCTACATCACCCTGTACTGTACATACCCGTGGATCTGTGTTCCTGAGATACTTCGACCCCACCTACATCAACTTACTAGTACATAACCCGTTTGGAACTGTGTTCCAAACATCCCCTACATCACCTGTACTTGTACGGCTTACTCACGTTGGCACTGGTGTGTTTAGGTGGAAGTACTCAACGTCAGGTACCTTTAGAGATCTGGACCGCCGTACTACATGTGGGTATTAGATATCATAGACTCAGCCTTGTTGGTATCTTATCCTGTGTGTGACCTATAGACATGCGCGTGGACAAGTGTTTCACAACTTGCTCCGTTACCGTCATACCCGTTTGGACTGTGTTCCATGACATCCCTACATCACCTGTACTGTACATACCCGTTGGACTGTGTTCCATGACATCCCTACATCACCGTACGGTACATCCGTTGGACTGTGTTCCATAACATCCCTACATCACCCTGTACTGTACATACCCGTTGGACTGTGTTTCCATGAATCCCTACATCACCTGTACTGTACATACCGTTG
>NC_036844.1:33526653-33539162 GCF_002910315.2 Salvelinus sp. IW2-2015
ACTGTTTCCATGACATCCCTACATCACCTGTACTGTACATACCCGTTGGACTGTGTTCCATGACATCCCTACATCACCTGTACTGTACATACCCGTTGGACTGTGTTCCATAACATCCCTACATCACCTGTACTGTACATACCCGTTGACTGTGTTCCATAACATCCCTACATCACTGTACTGTACACATACCCGTTGGACTGTGTTCCATGGACATCCCCACATCACCCTGTACCGTGGAATACATCTAAAATTACCCCCAGTTGGATGAACACCTGTGTTAGAACAGATCTCCGACTGTGTTCCATGACATCCCTACATCACCCGTACTGTACATACCCGTTGGACTGTGTTCCATGACATCCCTACATCACCCGTACTGTACATACCTGTTGGACTGTGTTCCATAACATCCCTACATCACCCGTACCGTATGTACCTCTGCTGGACTGTGTTCCTCTGTACCTCCCTCCTTGCCAGCAGGAGGCGTTGCCTGGGTTTGAGTGACAGCTGTCTCAGATGGTGTGGATTCTGTTTTCTGGTCACATACGTCAGATTCATAAGCACAGATAAAATACAAGGTCAATTTAATCTATGCAAGTTGAAGTTTATATAATAAATGCCATTGCCAAACATTTTCACTTTGATATGCACACTAATTATCAGTTTAATTTAGGGCTGACCCCAATTAGTTGATTGGTCGATTGTTTGGCTGTTGGCCGACCGAGATTGTTTAGTCGAGCAGTAACAAATATATACAGTACCAGTCAAAAGTTTGGACACACCTACTCATTCCATGMTTTTTCTGTATTTTGTACTATTTTCTACATTGTAGACAAGTAGTGGAGACATCAAAACTATGAAATAACACATATGGAATCATGTAGTAAACAAAAGTGCCAAACAAATCAAAATATATTTTATATTTGAGATTTTTCAATGTAGCCACCCTTTGCCTTGATGACTGCTTTGCACACTTTGCATTCTCTCAACCAACTTCATGAGGTAGTCACCTGGAATGCATTTCAATTAACAAGTATGCCTTGTTAAAAGTTCATTTGTTGAATTTCTTTCCTTCTTAATGCGTTTGAGCCAATCAGTTATGTTGTGACCAGGTAGGGGTTGTAAACAGAAGATAGKCATATTTGGTAAAAGACCAAGTCCATATTATGGCAAGAACAGCTCAAATAAGCAAAGAGAAACGACAGTCCATCATTACTTTAAGACATGAAGGTCAGTCAATCCAAAKAATGAAGAACTTTGAAAGTTTCTTCAAGTGCAGTCGCAAAAACCATCAACGCTATGATGAAACTGTCTCTCATGAGGACCGCCACAGGAAAGGAAGACACAGAGTTACCTCTTCTGCAGAGGATACGTTCATTCAGTTACCAGCCTCAGAAATTGCTGCCCAAATAAATGCTTCACAGAGTTCAAGTAACAGACACATCTCAACATCAACTGTTCAGAGGAGACTGCGTGAATCAGGCCTTCATGGTCGAATTGCTGCAAAGAAACCCCTACTAAAGGACACCAATAAGAGGAAGAGACTTGATTTGGCCAAGAAACACGAGCAATGGACATTAGACCGGTGGAAATCTGTCCTTTGGTCTGATTCCAAATTTGAGATGTTTGGTTCCAACCGACGTGTCTTTGTGAGACGCAGAGTAGGTGAACGGATGATCTCTGCATGTGTGGTTCCCACCATGAAGCATGGAGGAGGAGGTGTGATGGTGCTTTGCTGGTGACACTGTCAGTGATTTATTTAGAATTCAAGGCACACTTAACCAGCATGGCTACCACAGTGTTCTGCTGCGATATGCCATAACATCTGGTTTGCGCTCAGTGGGACTATACATTTTTTTTCAGGACAATGACCCAACACACCTCCAGGCTGTGTAAGGGCTATTTGACTAAAGAGAGTGATGGAGTGCTGCATCAGATGACCTGGCCTCCACAATCACCCGACCWRAACCCAATTGAGATGGTTTGGGATGAGTTGGACCGCAGAGTGAAGGAAAAGCCGCCAACAAGTGTTCAGCATATGTGGGAACTCCTTCAAGACTGTTGGAAAAGCATTTCAAGTGAAGCTGGTTGAGAGAATGCAACAAGTGTGCAAAGCTGTCGTCAAGGCAAAGGGTGGCTACTTTGAAGAATCTAAAATATATTTAGATTTGTTTAACATTTTTTTGGTTACTACATAATTCCATATGTGTTATTTCATAGTTTTGATGTCTTCACTATTATTCTTCAATGTAAAAAATAAAGAAAAATCCTTGAATGAGTAGGTGTGTCCAAACATTTGTCTGGTACTGTATATCACCAGTAGTACATTTACCTTTAACTCCTATAATTTATAATCTACAATGTTTGTTACTTTGTTTATGGTAATTATTTTTAATGCATTCAATATTATTATTCRAGTCTTCCCGTTGTCATTGTCGGAGTGGACACATTGTTAACAGAGTGCACAACCTATGCTACACTTGTGAGAAACTAGTTTTGGTTTATTTCATTCCATTTACGAGTTTTGTCAATTTAGTCATTGTCTTTTATTTGGAGCGCTCCTGTCCATGTTGAGTAAAGACGCGCACAAATAGAAGTAGGCGATAGGCTACCTGAATAATCTTCCCAGTTCTCTCCCTGTCGATAACCACTTAGCGTGAAAGCAGAAAATGTCATGCTCTGAGCCAGTTGAAACGTCATAAAATAGGTCTACCTGATTACTTCTTATCAGTGTTTGACTTGGACTGAAATATGTTCTGGTACTCATTTTGGATGCTGGTACCGTTTATATTTATGTGCAGGAGCTCCACAATACTTTTGAGCTAATATTCTATAAGAGGAACAGGAGCTCAAGCAGTAGAACATTTGAAGTGCCGGGACTCAGCTCCGGTGAGCTCCTGTCCAAGTCAATCACTGCTTCTTATCCATTGTGAAAATAGCCTACAGCTGTGTCTGTCCTGAGCTCACTGGCGGGGAAACTGAGGGCCCAGAATATTTTATACAATGTTGCAAGTTGGCTAGTGCAAGCTTCAGGGCTGGACCCAACTTAATAGTTGATACATTGATTCAAGTTTGTTGCAGACAGGCCATGTGTAGCCAATGTGATTTATAGGATATTTATTTTTATCAGGATAATTTCTACCTACAAGCTGAAGTTTTTATTTGTTGGCTTTATGTAGACACATTTTACATAGTTGGCAAAGGCAATAGAAGTTACTTTTTAGGTTTATCATTTTCATTTAGATTTGGATAGAATTTTTATTAACCACATGACAATGATTTTCAGATATGAAGCCGTTATTATAAATTAATAACTGTTTCACGACAATGTGCATATGAAAACCATAACTGCCACGCAGATGGGTAGGATTGGTAAGATAAATTTGCATTGCACATGAAAAAGGTTTCTAACTCCTCATGTAGCCTATTACCGGCAACTTCAGGAGAGTAATGGCAGAACCTGTGAAAGCCAGCAGGAGAGGGAGGAAAATAGTGGAGTCAGGTTTTTCTCTTCTGGTTATCTAGACCTCTGGCGCCATCATAAGGCATTTGTCTTATTTCATCAAACCGTAAGCTTTAAGCCTCAGACAAGCTCAATGCATAAAGTACATTTTATTAAAACACATAGGGTGTGTCTATATATGGAAAAATACACCATTTTCTTTTATACCAGATGACTTTCGGTCGACAAAGTTTTTTTTAGTCCGGGACAGCCCTAGTTAAATTTGATGGGCTATGAGACTGACCGATGGTGTTTCTTCATCCTCACTGTCTGAGGAATCTTTGTCCTCCTCCTGTACCGGAGTTGAAGGTTTGGCTACGGTGATAGCAGTGACCTTCTGTAGAAACAAAAACAAATAAACACAATGTAGGTACAACTGCAGACGCCAAAACATCACCAAAAGCACATTACAACAGGTTAATAACATGTGTGACTTACTTTAGCTGGCTTGCCCTCCTCAGAGTCAGACTCATCACTGTCCGAGCTGTCGGCCTTCTTAGCTGCAGCAGGGGCCTTGGGTGTGGTTTTAGCCGGGCTGGGGGTGGGCTTGGCAGGGGCCTGCTTGGCTGGAGCCTCATCCTCACTGTCAGAGGAGTCTGAGCTGTCAGTCTCCATCTTAGCAGCTGCAGCTGGGGTCTTAGGAGTGGCTTTGGCCTTGCTTGGGGTTGAGGCAGGGGTGGTTTTCTGCTTGGTAGTAGATTCAGGTTTAAGAAAGTTCTAGGATTATACACCAATTTATCCTCAGTATTATCACAGGATTAACACAACACTATCAAATCATATATTTCTGGCATATGATACAGACCTTTACAGGAGCCTCCTCCTCACTGTCTGAGTCTGAGCTGTCACTGTCAGAGCTCTGTGCTTTCTTCCCTGCAGCAGGAGTCTTGGCAGCAGGAGTCTTGGGAGCAGCTTTAGCCTGACTGGGGGTGACTACACTGGGTTTCACTGAGGCTGCTGGGCGCACCTTGGCTGTTTTCACAGGAGCAGCTTTGGGTGTCAGTGCAGGTTTCTGGAACAAATAATTATATCAGAAATAAAACCAACTCAATATTTGTTTTTCTTATTGACAAGGGGAAGTGGTTTAATGACTATTTCTCAAGTGTGACATACCTTGACAGTAAACTCCTCTTCACTGTCTGAGGTGTCACTGTCTGAACTCTCTGCTTTACTGGGAGCTGTGGGGTTGGCTGGAGTCTTACTGGGAGCTGAGGCCTTACTGGAAGCTGCCTCTATGACTTTAACAGGAGTCTGAAACACAAATCCACACAGACCAGTGTCAATAAACAACATTATAGTTGTACATTTGAGACATGATTACACAGAAAAAAAGCTGCTTGCATGTTCTAATAGTGCAAATATTATTTCACCTGTGTGAAAGAAATGTCATCCTCACTGCTGTCACTCTCTGAGCTCTCTGCTGGTTTTGAGGGAGTGATAGCTAGTTTGCTGGACTTCACTGGTTCTGGTGATTTCACTGCTACAGCCTTGACTGGAGCAGCTGCCCCCGGCTTGGTCTTAGGGAGAGAGCAGATGCAGATCTGGAGACTATCACAGAAGTAATGACTTATGGTGTTTATGGTCTACTGCACTTCCTATGTCTACATTGACCTACAGTAGATCATGTTGTGAGTTGTACAGTAAATGGGATCTTTTTAGTAGGATTATTATACAAACCTTAGGAGCCTCCTCCTCACTGTCTGAGTCTGAGCTGTCACTGTCAGAGCTCTGTGCTTTCTTCTCTGGAGCAGGAGTCTTGGGAGCAGCTTTAGCCTGACTGGGGGTGACTAACATGGGCTTTATTGGGGCTGCTGGGATCGCCTTGGCTTGTTTCAAAGCAGCAGCTTTCAGGGTCTGTGTTGATTTCTGAAACAAAAAATTATATCAAGGTATTATATCAGGAATAAAACCAACTCAATATTTGTTTTTATTAGTGACAAGGAGAAATGGTTTAATGACTATTTCTCAGGTGTGACTTACCTTTTACAGGAGCCTCCTCCTCACTGTCTGAGTCCGAGCTGTCGCTGTCAGAGCTCTGTGCTTTCTTCTCTGGAGCAGGAGTCTTTGGGAGCAGCTTTAGCCTGACTGGGGGTGACTACACTGGTCTTCACTGGGGCTGCTGGGATCGCCTTGGCTGATTTCACAGGAGCAGCTTTCAGGGTCTGTGTTGATTTCTGAAACAAAAAATTATATCAAGGCATTATATCAGGAATAAAACCAACTCAATATTTGTTTTTATTAYTGACAAGAAATGGTTTAATTACTATACTGAACAAAAATATGAACGCAACATGCAACAATTTCAAAGATTTTACTGAGTTACAGTTCATAAAAGGAAATCCATCAAGTGAAATCAATTGATTAAGCCCTAATCTATGGATTTAACATGACTGGGCAGTGGTGCAGCCATGGGTGGGCCTTGGAGGGCATAGGCCAATCCACTTGGCAGGCAGGCCCACCCACTGGGGAGCTAGGCCAATCAGAATTCATTTTTCCACACAAAAGGGCTTTTACAGACAGAAATACTCCTCAGCACCCCACCCTCCTCAGACAATCCGGCAGGTGAAGAAGCCGGTTGTGGAGGTCCTGGGCTGGCGTGGTTACACATGGTCTGCCGCTGTGAGGCCGGMTGGATGTACTGCCAAATTCTCCAAAATGACGTTTGAGGCAGCTTATGGTAGAGAAATTAACATAAAATTCTCTGGAAACAGCTCTGGTGAACATTCCMGCAATCAGCCTACCAATTGCACGCTCCCTCAAAACTTGAGACATGTGCGGCATTGATTTGTGTGACAAAACTGCACATTTTAAAGTGGCCTTTTATTGTCACCAGCACAAGGTGCACCTGTGTAATAATCATGCTGTTTACTCAGCATCTTGATATGCCACACCAGTTAGGTGGGTGGATTATCCTGGCTGGCAAAGGAGAAATGCTCASTAACAGGGATATAAACAAATTTGTGCACAAAATTAGAGAGAAATAAGCTTTTAGTGCGTATGGAACATTTCTGGGATCTTTTATTTCAGCTCATGAAACATGGGACCAACACTTTACATGTTGCATTTATATTTTTATTCAGTGTATTTCTCAGGTATGACTTACCTTTATAAATAACTCATCTTCACTGTTTGAGTCGGAGCTGTCGCTGTCAGAGCTCTGTGCTTTCTTACTCTTGGACAGGAGTCTTGGGAGCAGCTTTTAGCCTGACTGGGGGTGACTACATTGGTCTTCACTGGGTGCTGGGCATCGCCTTGGCTGTTTCACAGGAGCAGCTTTCGGTGTCTGTGTTGATTTCTGAAACAAAAAAATATATCAAGCTTTTCAAGCAAATTAACTTGCTATAGGACAGGGTGGAATGATATTAGTCAGTTGTGACCTACCTTTACAGGAGCCTCCTCCTCAGTGTCATCATTGTCACTGTCTGAGCTTGTTTGTTGGTTTTTTAATAGGGGTGGATTTCACTGCTTCTGCCTTGACCAGAGTTGCAGCCACAGGCTTGCTTTGGGTGTCGCCACAGGTTTCTGGAACAGAGACAAATGAAACATGGCATGAGAACCATGTTTCCTGGTCGGTGTCACAGACAGTCACTCGAAGCTGAGTGCCACTATAGAGCTTGTCAGGCTAGAGCCAAGGGGATTGACCCTGTCCAAACAGAGTTACAGGACCATGGATCACTGCTTCAGCACAAAGACAGAGGAGCAGTACCCCCTGGCAAATACAAGCTGTCCACGGGGGTGTTAGCTGTGAATTTAGAGGACTATAATAATATCTATGCAATGTCCACACACATCATTACAGTGACTGGACGACAGATATGGTTGTCTTTGTATTCTTACTGTTAAGTTGATTCATAAAAAATACTGTACAATGGGTCAAAGGAAGTTCAGGAAGTCACCAACATTGTGCTCCGAGTTTTTAAAATTTATAATGACTGTCCAGCTTGTATGTTATAGAATATATTTCAGACACAAGCTTAAATTTGTGTGAGAGCATTACTGTAGTCAGGTATCATTAGGATTCACCTTTTTAGGAGCCTCCTCCTCAGTGTCCGAGTCTGAGCTGTCGCTGTCAGAGCTCTGTGCTTTCTTCTCTGCAGCAGGAGTCTTGGGAGCAGCTTTAGCCTGACTGGGGGTGACTACACTGGTCTTCACTGGGGCTGCTGGGTGCGCCTTGGCTGATTTCACAAGAGCGCTTTAGATGTTAGTTTCTAAAAACACAGAGGAGAGAAGATGGAAAGACAATGCATGGCAGTCAGGCGTTGTTGAATAACCATGCTAGTACCTAGGAGTAACCATTACCAGCAAATAATTGAGCTGAAATTAATTTACAACGATTCAGGTGTGACATACCTTGACAGTACCTCCTCTTCAAACTGTCTGAGGTGTCACTGTCTGAACTCTCTGCTTTACTGGGAGCTGTGGGGTTGGCTGGAGTCTTACTGGGAGCTGAGGCCTTACTGGGTATGACAACAGTCTGAAATACACAGAGTAAACATTTTATAAATCTGAATTTCACAGAATGTAGTTATAACACAATTGTCGTAAGACCCCTCACCTGTGATGGAGGAATCTCATTCTCACTGTCTGATTCGCTGTTACTGTCTACATGTTTTGAGGGCGTGGTGGTAGGGACAGCTGAAGAGGCCTTTGGGGTGACAGTAGCTCCCTGGAAGAGAGGTAAGCATTCAGACACATGGGATACACAGTCAATTTCATACAATGTATATACCTCATTTATCAAGAAAGCCTTTATCCTCCAAATGGAACACCATGTTTCACCTGTGTGAGGGGAATCTCCTCTTTGCTCTCAGAGTCACTGTCTGAGCTCTCTGCTGGTTTTAAAGGGGTGACCGCTGGTACAGGGGCTGATGTTTCCACTGTCCCGTTACTGACTGGAGTAGATGGCAACTTCGATAATGACACAGAAATCGGAATGTCAGTAGTCAGCAACTACATCAAATGGAGCTAAATAACTATAAATACTGTATTATATCTGTGTTATGATTGTTTTAAGTATGCTAGAAAAATTAAACAATGTTCAATTTGCTAATCCAAACCTGTTCAAGTCCCCAAAAGGCTGTATTGTCTTGACATAAATCTCTACAACACATATAATATATATATATATATATATAGCTCTGGTGCCAAGGCCCAACCCAAATCACAGCTCCTCCTCCATCTACCCACCTCATCCTGTGGGACCGGCTCCTCATTCTCTGGGGTTGCAGCCTGGGGTGTGTGGGGGGCAGGAGGTAGAGAATCTGAAAAACAGCTGAGTAATGAGGAATTCTGAATTTACATGGTTGATCACGTGCAGCTATGAATGCCAGATGGGGCGGTAGGTAGCCCAGCGGCTAAGGAGTTGGGCCTGTAGCTGAAGGGTGGCCAATTCGAATTCCGGGCCAGGGTGCTGGAAAAGGGGGGAATTGATCTGGCAACTGGAGGGCTGCTATGTTCACATCCTGAAAACATTCCCCTACCGTTGGGCAGCTTGACCCATGTAGCTTTACGATAGTGCTTGTCTCAATGTGTGCCCTCTGAGAAGGAGGTTAAGAACGGAGCAGAAGACACATTTTCATTGTTCGCCGTAACATGGACAATAAAGTTTTATTGTATAAAGTCTATCTTCTCCGTGGAACAGTTTAATGCTGTTTTTTGGTTGATTAAGGGTTTGTGAATTTGATACACTGTGAACATTATATTTAATATAGGGCAGGAGGTAGCCTACTGTAACGGCTGTCGTAGTCGTTCTCCTCCTCAGACGAGGAGGAGCATGGATCGGACCAAGATGCGGATTGGTAAGTATTCATATTTTAATGGGAAAACAACAAACACTACAAAATACAACAACCAACAAACGTGACTAACCTGAAACAGTCCTGTGTGGCCCAAACACTGACACAGGAACAAACACCCACAAAACACAGGTGAAACCCAGGCTGCCTAAGTATGATTCTCAATCAGGGACAACGATTGACAGCTGTCTCTGATTGAGAATCATACCAGGCCGAACACAAAATCCCAACATAGAAAATCAAACCTAGACCAACCCACCCAACTCACGCCCTGACCAACTAAAACAAATACAAAACAAAGGAAAACAGGTCAGGAACGTGACACCTACCAATTGGTTTTGAGTCCACATCTTCTTCTTTGGTTGATGGATCGGCCTTAATCTTCTTCAGGGTGGTGGAATCCACTTCAGGCTCTTGTTTTGGATTTTGTCCGATTTCTGAGACCCTGAAAATGTGTTATAGCAGCAGTACATAACAAATGATTTACCTTAAAATGCCATAACATGTTTACATTTAAGTCATTTAGTAGATGCTCTTATCCTTAGTGTCTTACAGGAGCAACTAGGGTTAAGTGCCTTGCTCAAGGGCACATTGGCAGATTTCTTTTCACCTAGTCAAGCTCAGGGTTCAAAACAGCGACCTTTCAGTTACTGGCCCAACGCTCTTAACCACTGGGCTACCTGCCGCCCAAAGGCACATAGTACATTATGTTATATAAGCACTGCATAATGACAATATGTGCCTGAGGCAAACTAAACTAATATGACATATTATACTATACTTACTTGGTCCAACTTGTGTAGATGTCATGTAAAGAGGTGATATCTCCTGGTGTTTCCATCTGTAGGTCACCAAAAGCATAAATGCATAGGGCAGAATGATGTTGAGTATTTTATATTAAATGCGTCTATATACATTCTGCAAAAAGTATTAAAGACAACTGAATACATATACAATTGCTTTAAATACATTTATTCATCTGAAAAACAAGTAGACGAAGATCATTTCGCAACAACGACCATGGTGCGCATTTCACAAAATGTACAGTGCCACCATTCATGGCCCCAACGTGTGTTCAACTGTTACATAATGTTCTACATCAGTTATGGCTGACTAAATCCAAGGTAGAGATTCAGAAAGACGCACCATTCAAAGGGAAGGTCAATTGCAAACATTATTTGCATAAACGTAGGTTTATTCAGATACAAAATATTGAAAATAATTAAAGCAAATCTCACCTAATATTACATTACACGACTTCAATCCTGGATAACCACACATACTTCAAAATGGTCAAATACACTATGTGCTAATATAGGTTTAATGAGAAGTTGAAACGAAAAAAAAGAAAGAAAAAAAAGAGTTGGATAGTATCAAAACATACCTGAGTTACATGTTTTTTCAGCACGTTTGCAGCCTTCTGGTAACCATTCTCCTTTAAATGCTGATAAATCAAATAAAGCAGGGCACTATTTGATGCATTCGGGTCCTTTGAAGTCATCGTTTTAAGGTAGAACGACTAGCACAATCAAAATAATCAATAAAAGGGCTTTAATCTACTGATTAAGAGCTCTTCATCCTCACTGTCTGCAGGAATTTGCCATGTATTTACAGCGACTACGCCCCCTTCGATGTGCATGATGGGACATGTAGTGTAATGCACCTGAGTCTTTTAATTGGTCCAGCATTTCTCACTGATTTGACACTACCTTGTTGCCACTTAAAATGTGTTGTTATCATCTCACAATGATCTAACAATTCCATACATAGAGAGACGTAACATATTATAAGCCTTATAATAGGATTATTATAAAGGCTCATGCATGCTTATAACAAGCCACAAAGCATTATACCCGCAGCGTCATCAATGATGTCAGGACCATGTGAGTGACATGTGTCCTGGGGATTCAGAACCATTGCATTTGAGAGTCAAATTCTTACAAAATGATCAGAAATACATCACATAGTACACAATACAAGGGTGTGATCCCCTCTTAAATCTGTATAACAAACTTAACGTAGGTTTGTGATCCACCCCGTAAAACCTTTTGGCATTTTTATGACCCACCAAATAAATACAATCCTTTTGATTTGTCCCAATCCACCTGTGGGTCTCAAACCATCGTTTGTAAACTCATGTCGCGTTCAAAACCACTGGGAACTCCGAAAAGTACGAGATCAAATCATGACGTCAGTGATCTTTAGGTCGGAAAGTCGGAGCTCTAGAAAGAGGGCCAAATTCCAGAGTTGGATGACCGTTCACTACGATTTTCCCATTCGCTGCTCGTTTTTTCCGAGTTACCGGTTGTTTTGAACGTGGATCGTGGCAGAGTAACGTAGGACTGTGCCGTCATAAACGTATTTATTGGTTTTCAATTCATCAACATACCACACGATGGCATCTAACACCCTGTAACTCTCCCAGAAATTAAACTACAAAAGGCTGTGCAAATGAATATAGGAAAATATCTGAAACAGATTATTCTACCAAAATGGCATGATGTTGGGTGTCAGTTAAAGTAGGAGAGGGGACATTTCAAAACGGGCGGCAGGTAGCCTAGTGGTTAGAACGTTGGGCCAGTAACCGTAAAGTTGCTGGATCTAATCCCCGAGTTGACAAGGTAAAAATCTGTCGTTCTGAACAGTTAACACACTGTTCCCCGGTAGGCTGTCATTGTAAATAAGAATTTGTTCTTTACTGACTTGCCTAGTTAAATAAAATAAAATGGGCACAAGACCAAACACACGACTGAAAATGACAGTTTCAAAAGCTGAAACTGAGAAGATAATGTTACAGTACAAAGTAGCCTGTGTTATTTATCAGTATAATATTAAATAATTGTGCTGCATTAACAAGAAACCCACACAGAAATCCATTCAGTTTGTGCTGAGGGAACCAACAAGAACAGCTAGTCACACAGTACACATTTTCTAATCTGATGTCATACCTCGCTCTGGTAGAGAATAGATATGGCCTAAATCACCCCAACCAAACAACAGACTCTTCCTGTTCAAACCAATGAGCACAAGACGTAGAAAAGACGTATTGTGCTCACTGGGATGGGAGTAGTATCGATATTATCGATATTATCAGGGAGGCAACTTTAGAAGTGGGGGGGACATATACTTATTATAATTTATTTGTGTTGATCCAGTCGGATAACACTTCTAACAGCCTACCCGAGCGCTCGGAGGTGTCCGCATGGTCC
>NC_036844.1:33539182-33583291 GCF_002910315.2 Salvelinus sp. IW2-2015
AGGCACAATTTTTGTGAAAGTTGTGCCGCTGGATATTATTGTCAATGCACCACTAATAACATACTGGCTATTTTACTTTCTGTATGAATATCATGACAAAACTGTCAGATATGCTGTAACAGATGTGTGACTTCTAATGAGTAGTTTAGGCATAAGAAATGTGATTGCTAAGAGTGTTGGGCCAGTAACTGAAAGGTAAATGGTTCGAATCCTTGAGCTGACTAGGTGAAAAATCTGTTGATTTGCTCATGTAAGTCACTCTGGATAAGAGCATCTGCTAAGTTACAAAAATGTAGAGTTAGCTTTTCACAAGTCTAATTCAATGGAATAGTCACTGTAGTCATTGTCTGGTGTTGACGTGGTGACAAGTGGGTCTTCCAGAGCTGCCGGCCCATTGCAGACAATCTCCTGCTACTCCAGTCTGGTGTCGCTCCTAAACTGGTCCACATACGTGACTTCTGACCTGTCCCTTCTGCTGGATCTATGAGGTAGTAATGGGTATGACATAATGATAAGAACGCAACAATAAGTCAAAAGGTCTTTGAAATCCAATACAATTCTTAGTGAATGGCTGACAATTATAATTCATGTTTGAACATGTTCCTACTTTTAGTATAACTGTTAAAGTGGTCAGGCCAGAGGAAGGGTTAGGGTTAGAGGTGGAGGGCAACAGGCAAACGTGTCATGTCCCATCACAAGACTATGCTCATGTGGCTATTAATCACTAGTCACCTACTCTAGTAAAGGGGAAATGAATGCCCATTGACAACTCTCCTGTTGGCTGTTATTTTGCGCCAAGGGATGGTAGAGAGGAGAAAGGAAGAAACTCTTCCCCCTGCAAAGACAATCTTACATGGGTTTACAGAGGAACTTCTGTCATTAAACCTGTTTCAATCAGTGTAGACGCAATGTTCCATGGAAACCTTATTTAATGCCAGAACAAATCCTAGGAATGGTTTGGTATTATTGCAGTCTACTAAAGACTAACGCCCTGCTTGCTTACTGCAAGCGTTACTAATACACGCCCTCTCAAAGCAGCTCTCCATTGAGGAAGTTTGCACATGCATCTACTGTCCATATCCTGTGGCCTAATACACCCGCACCACCACAGAGAACAATGAATCCATCAATTCAATAGAAAATGAATGTTTGTTGGAATTTTCCCCTTCACAAAGATGTACAGTTTTGAAGTTATTAAAGCTGTCTCCTTATAAATACCTATTTCCTTTGTAGTGTGGGAGGATAGGACTTTCAAGGACAGAAGGCAAGCAGAAAGTTTCAATAACGGAACTATGAAAGGCAGCTCTTATGAACTGAGGTTGACGCACTTCCCTCTCCAGTGGACTGGAGAGAGAAAAGCAATGTTCAGTGGTGGAATGGTACAGAGCGGTATAACAACCTGCACTGTCCGTCTCCCAATGCCCAGGTGCACCATAAATATCCAGCTGCACCTTCCTCTGCTCTGGGAATTGTAACGAGGTTATTCTAGTCTTGGCAAACAGGCGTTAATAATGTAAACAGTTGCAGGCATAGCTTTTAGTCAGGCAACATTGGTAGATTCTTGACACTGATACAAAAACATTGTGCTAAGACCACTTTTTGGTGGTGGTATAGCCGTGAAGCAGCAAAAGTATAAATTGCTGTGCGTGGAGAGAATAAACCTTTGGTACATTGTAGTTGCACTGTACTGCTAATATTGTGCCCAGGGGTATAGAGGGAAGAGCTTGTTAGGGTGTGCTTTTGATTTGACAGGGTGAAACGTTCCATGTGAACACACAAGTATGAACAGTGCAGGTTCCTCTGAAGCGGACAGGTAAATCTGATGCTTCATCAACCTTATGTCTACCTTCTCTGTCAAGCTACACCCTATCCTAAGGCATGACGTCTATAATGGGATATATCAGGTATTGCTAGATTACTGTACACATAGAATGATGATGAGGGGTCCATTGTTTCATGACTCTGCTCTCTAAGGGGTATGGTCTGTGATCTTGCAACCTTTATAATGTAGCAGTAGCCACACCATAGTCCTAATTGTAGGTTGACTGAAACCTACTGTACATAGCTACTCCCATTCTAACTTTGATACTATAGTTATAATCATGTCATTAAATATAGGATACCTCAGAATAATCATTCTATGAGTACACTAAAGGTTATGGTCTGCAAGGGGTATAAGGTCTTACAACCTTTGAAATGTAGAAGGCCTGGGTTAATAGCATTGGCATACTTGAACGCAACATAGGCCTAATTATAGTAGGTCGACTTTGATAATAAAGTTTTTCTACCCATAATCTGAGATTTTAGATGTACGGTCTATGCGTGGTCCCTTGAATAACTTTTTGCATAGTAAAATGAATGGGATGCTCTTTTTTCAATGCAATGGAGTCAACTTTCCTTGAGATGAGGCGCACGGGGCTTGCATTGTACCAGAGGCGGAGGGATGGGTCTATGAAGGGTCTTGTTTCCAATTCTGTGCTGAGACGCGGGCGGAGTAACAGCAACCACTGAGGAGGATCAGTGGAAAATGTATAGATAGGCTAACCGTAAAGAAATATTAAACCATACTTGGCCGGTCCGTGTTTAGTGGGGAATGGTTATGAGACTGGAAGCGATGCAACGTTCTAATGTGCAGGAGTAGCGTTCAAAGTTTAGAGCCCAAGTTTACAGAACAGAAGCTTGGACATTGTAAGCGCTGGACGGTCATGACGAATGAGAATCTGTGGCGATAACAAGGTTTCATCTGTTTCCACTCTGCATCCTTGGATCAATTACGCGCGTGTGTATTCGTTTAATTTCAAGAATGTGTGCGATACAGAGTGCGAGGAGTACTATAGTGCGAGGACCGTAACGACTCTAATGTCCAATTACAATCTAAAGTTGTAAAAATGCACGCAGCTACCAGCCTCTCAATGGTCAGTTTTCTAAGTTTTGGCTACCTATCCATGGAATGGACCAAGCCGAATAAAGTGGAGGAGCACACTCAAAACGATGCCTCTATTACGTTTGAGCCCAAACAACCACCACACATCATATTCATACTGACGGATGACCAAGGCTTCAATGACATAGGTTATCACAACCCGGACATTCGTACTCCAACTCTAGACAAACTTGCCTCCGAAGGGGTAAAGCTGGAGAATTACTACGTTCAACCTATCTGCACTCCGTCACGCAGTCAGCTGATCACGGGCAGGTAAACATAAACCTATACCTAACGTAGCAGACGTAAAAATAACCTAGTATAACCTCAGTTTGCGTCAGCATCTGGCTACCATTTTTTAGCACTTCCTAAAGCCGACTGGTTGAAGGCAATATGTCGATATGCACTTAAGCAAGTCACGTAAACAGCGTCGCTCTGGATAAGAGATTCTGCAGAATTAAGAACATTTTAGTTTTTCTCTTGATCACAACGTTACACTTATTGTTTTATGAAGGCTACATTTTTATCTGTAATTACGGTGTACATCCAGGTGAGGAATTACAATGTAGTTTCCTAATTATACACCTATTTATTGATAAACTACATAAAGTTGTGATGCATCACATCATGATCAAGATGCAGGGTGCGTTTAGAGATAAATATGCGCATGTTACAATGCATTCCATTATTAGCCAAGTGGTGTTCCCCATAGGGCCTCAGAGTCAGAACAGTACAATGCCCTTACTCACGTAGAGTACCTAGAAATGTCTCCCCCAGACCCGGAAACAACTGTTGGTATGTAAAAGGTTTGCACTAATGAGCTGTCCATAGGGATCTTCATCCAGTGTAACACAGAACCACAGCAACATTTACTGGAATACTCCTGCTGGCAGCTATAGTCAGTCATAACAGATGACTTAGCCATAACAGATGACTTAGGTGTGCTTCTACACCTGCATTGCTTGCTGTTTGGGGTTTTAGGCTGGGTTTCTGTACAGCACTTCGAGATATTAGCTGATGTACGAAGGGCTATATAAAATAAACTTGATTGATTGATTGATGATCATTCATAAGTCAATAGGAATTGTCAGTAAATGTTAACATGGGAAACAGGGTAAACCCTGGCTGTCCTGTAAGTCTCAGAAAACCATTACACAGACATTGAACGGGGTTTGAATACATATACAATAGAGGTGAGGGATACGTCCATATTCCACATAGTCATGCACTTAGTGTACTTTACCAGGAAAGAGCTGTAAATTGTTGGGGAAGATAAATGCTGTAGATAACTCGCTTTCTACCACAGGTACATGAGCAGAAACATCTGTTGTTGAGATGGACTGTGGAGAGCTGCAGGGCGAGAGGCCAGTATTGTGAAACAACGGTTGAGGGCTGCTTCATCTGCTCAAGCAAGCAGAGACCGGATAAACACAACCATATGAGCGCCAGCGTAGGAAGAGAATTGAAAATGAACGACACAACGCTTGGATGGAGTCCTTGTCTCCTCAGAGTAATGTACCTAAAACACACATTATGTTACCTCTATTGAAGTGCTCAGAGAAGGTTGTACTTATTGATATGCCTTAACGTCTTTTAAAGTTCACAGTCTTATCGAGAAAATGTAGGGTTGCAAAATATTTTTGGGTGAGAATGAATTACTAGGAATCTCAGTTGTGGCGTTTGCTTGAAGTACTTTTCAGGAGTGGTGATGTTGGCATATCACACAGCTGCTGCTGGGCTGCAGCCTGAACAACAGCTGTGGGGCCATCAGAGCACTGTGTGTGTGTGTTATGAGGTCGGTTGGTAGCCTGTCACTAGGGGAACAGTTCAACCTAGATCTGGATCTCCAGAGCGTTTGAAAGGAGAGTGTAATTAGCTGTTGTCTCCCTGGCAACATCCAGGTAATGAACAAGAGCAAGAGGAGGTGATGAACAGACAGGAGCAACACACTTGTTTTTTAGGCTGAGGAGTGAGGACATGACACACGATCTTACTGAAAGAGAATAATAGCGTAATAGCCATCCACCCGACATCTAGAAACAGGCCCATTTACGGTTAGAGATGGGAGTGAGGGAGGTAGGTAGGGAGGTAAGGAGATAGGGAGGGAGGGAATAGAGCCGTGGAATGTTTCTGTGTAGGCGTGTGTATATCTGCACTGCATCACCCTTTACATCAACTCTCAGTAGACCCTATCACCACATGCTCATTCAGACCCAGTGTGGGTTGTAGGAGGAAGGGGCTCATTCAGACCCAGTGTGGGTTGTAGGAGGAAGGGGCTCATTCAGACCCAGTGTGGGTCAAAGGAGGAAGAGGCTCATTCAGACCCAGTGTGGGTCGAAGGAGGAAGTGGCTCATTCAGACCCAGTGTGGGTCAAAGGGAGGAAAGAGGGTCATTCGACCAGCTGTGGCGTTCAAAGAGGAAAGGCTATTTTAGACCCAGTGTGGGTCGAAGGAGGAAGAGGCTATTCAGACCAGTGGTGGGTCGAAGGAGGAAGAGGCTCATTCAGACCAGTGTTGGGTGTAAAGGAGGAAGGGCTCATTCAGACCCAGTGTGGGTCAAGGAGGAAGGAGGCTCATTTAGACCAGTGTGGGTTGTAGGAGGAAGGGCTCATTTCAGACCCAGTGTGGGTCGTAGGAGGAAGGGGCTCATTCAGACCAGTGTGGGTCATGAGGGAAGGGGTCATTTCGAATCAGTGTGGGTCGTAGGAGGAAGGGGCTCATTCAGATCACGTGTGGGTTGAGGAGGAAGGGGCTCTTTAGACCCAGTTGTGGGTCGTAGGAGGAAGGGGCTCATTCAGACTCAGTGTGGGTTGAGGGAAGAGGCTCATTCAGGACCCAGTGTGGGTCGTGAGGGGAAGAGGCTCATTCGAACCAGTGTGGGTCGTGAGGGAAGAGGCTCATTCAGACCCAGGTGTGGGTCGAAGGAGGAGAGGCTCATTCAGGACCAGTGTGGGTCAAAGTGAGGAAGAGGCGTCATTCACCACCGCAGTGGTGGTCGTGAGGGGAAGAGGGTCATTCAGACCCAGTGTGGGTCAAGGAGGAAGAGGCTCATTCAGACCCAGTGTGGGTCGAAAGGAGGAAGAGGCTCATTCAGACCCAGTGTGGGTCGTAGAGGAAGAGGCTCATTCAGACCAGTGTGGGTCAAAGGAGGAAGAGGCTCATTCAGACCCAGTGTGGGTCAAAGGAGAAGAGGCTCATTCAGACCCAGTGTGGGTCAAGGAGGAAGAGGCTCATTCAGACCAGTGTGTGGTCGAAGGAGGAAGAGGCTCATTCAGACCAGTGTGGGTCGAAGGAGAAGAGGCTCATTCAGACCAGTGTGGTGTGGCGCGAGGAGGAAGGGCTCATTCAGACCAGTGTGGGTCAGAGGAAGAGGCTCATTCAGACCCAGTGTGGGTCAAAGGAGGAAGAGGCTCATTCAGACCCAGTGTGGGTCGAAAGGAGGAAGAGGCTCATTCAGACCAGTGTGGGTCAAAGGAGGAAGAGGCTCATTCAGACCCAGTGTGGGTCAAGAGGAAGGGCTCATTCAGACCCAGTGTGGGTCGAGGAGGAAGAGGGCATTCAAGACCCAGTGTGGGTCAAGGAGGAAGGGCTCATTCAGACCCAGTGTGGGTCGAAGGAGAAGGGGCTCATTCAGACCCATGTGTTGTAGGAGGAAGGGGCTCATTCAGATCCGCAGTGTGGGTTGTAGGAGGAAGGGCTCTCATTCAGACCCAGTGTGGGTTGTAGGAGGAAGGGGCTCATTCAGACCCAGTGTGGGGTCGAAGGAGGAAGGGGCTCATTCTAGTGATCCCAAAGTTTGGGTTGTTAGTGGAGGAAGGGGCTCATTCAGACCCAGTGTGGGTTGTAGGAGGAAGGGGCTCATTCAGACCCAGTGTGGTGGTTGTAGGAGGAAGGGGCTCATTCAGACCAGTGTGGGTTGTCAGGAGGAAGGGGCTCATTCAGACCCAGTGTGGGTCGAACGGTCGAGGAGGTAGGGCCTCATTCAGACCATGTGGGTGTAAGGAGGAAGGGCTCATTCAGACCCAGTGTGGGTCGTAGGAGGAAGGGGCTCCTTCAGACCCAGTGTGGGTCGAGGAGGAAGGGGCTCATTTAGACGCAGTGTGGTTGTAGGAGGAAGGGTCATTCAACCTCAGTGTGGTTGTAGGAGGAAGGGTCTCATTCAGACCCAGTGTGGTTGGTCGAAGGAGGAAGAGGGCTCTTTCAGACCCAGTGTGGTCGTAGGAGGAAGAGGCTCATTCAGACCCAGTTGTGGTTGTAGGAGGAAGGGGCTCATTCAGACCCAGTGTGGGTCGAAGGAGGAAGGGGCTTCATCAGACCCAGTGTGGGTTGTAGGAGGAAGGGGCTCATTCAGACCCAGTGTGGGTCGCAGAAGGTGGAAGGGGCTCATTCAGACCCGTGTGGTCGAAGGAGGAAGGGCTCATTCAGGGACAGTGTGGTCGAGGAGGAAGGGGCTTCATCAGACCAGTGTGGGTCCGAAGAGGAAGGGGCTCATTCAGACCACGTGTGGGTTGTAGGGGAAGGGGTCATTCAGACCCATGTGGGTGAAGGAGTGAAGGGGCTCATTCAGACCCAGTGTGGGTTGTAGGAGGAAGGGGCTCATTCAGACCCAGTGTGATTGCAGGAGGAAGGGGCTCATTCAGACAGTGTGAATTGCAGGAGGAAGTGGGGGGAGGGGTGGGGGGGGGGGGTGGGTGGGGTGTGGGGGGGGGGGGTTGGGGGGGGGGGGGGTGGGGGTGGGGGGGGGGGTGGGGTGGGTTGGGGGGGTGGGGGTGGGGGGGGGGTGGGGTGGGGTGGGGGGGGGGGGTGTGGGGGTGGGGTGGGGGGTGGGGCGGTTGGGGTGGGGGTGGGGGGGGGGGGGGGGGGGGGTGGGGGGGGGGGGGGGCGCGGGGGGGGGGGGGGGGGGGGGGGGGGGGGGGGGGGGGGGGGGGGGGGGGGGGGGGGGGGGGGGGGGGGGGGGGGGGGGGGGGGGGGGGGGGGGGGGGGCGGGGGGGGGGGGGGGGGGGGGGGGGGGGGAGGGGTGTGGGTGGGGGGGGGGGGCGGGGGGTGGGGGGGTGGTGGGTGGTGGGGCGGGGGTGGTGGGGTGGGGGTTGGGGGGTAGGGTGGTGGGGTTGGCGGGGGGGGGGGGGGGGGGGGGGGGGGGGGGGGGGGGGGGGGGGCGGGGGGGGGGGGGGGGGGGGGGGGGGGGGGGGGGGGGGGTGTGTTTGGGGGGGGGGGGGGGGGGGGGTGGGGGGGTGGGTTGGGGGTGGGGGGGGGGTGGGGGGGGGGGGGGTGGGTGGGGGGGGGGGGGTGGGGGGGGGTGGGGGGTGGGTGGTGGGGGGGGGTGGGGGGGGGGGTGGGGGGGCGGGGGGGGTGGGTGGGGGGGGGGGGGGGTGGGGGGGGGAGGGGTGGGAGGGGGGAGGGTGGGGGTGTGGGGGGGGGGGGGGGGGGTGTGGGTGGGGGTGGGGGGGGTGGTGTGCGGTGTGGGGGGGGGGTGTGGGTGGGGGGGGTGGGGGGTGGTGGGGGTGGGGGGGGTGGGGGGGGGGGGGGGTGGGTGGGGGGGGGGTGGGGGTGGGTGTGGGTGGGGGGGTGGGGGGGGGGGGGGGGGGGGGGCGGGGGGGCGGGGGGGGGGGGGGTGGGGGGGGGGTGGGGTGGGGTGGTTGGGGGGTGGGTGGGGGGGTGGTGGGGGGTGGTGGGGTGTGGGGTGGGGGGTGGGGGGGGGTGGGGGGGCTGGGGGGGGGGGGGGGGGGGGTTGGGGGGGTGGGGGGTGGGGGGTGGTGGGGGTGGGGGGGGGTGGGGGGGGGGGGGGTGGGGGGGGGGATGGGGGGGGGGGGGGGGGGGGGGGGGGGGGGGGGGCGCGGGGGGGGGGGGGGGGGGGGGGGGGGGGGGGGGGGGGGGGGGGGGGGGGGGGGGGGGGGGGGGGGGGGGGGGGGGGGGGGGGGGGGGGGGGGGGGGGGGGGGGGGGGGGGGGGGGGGGGGGGGGGGGGGGGGGGGGGGGGGGGGGGGGGGGGGGGGGGGGGGGGGGGGGGGGGGGGGGGGGGGGGGGGGGGGGGGGGGGGTGGGGGTGAGGGTGGGGGGGGGCGGTGGGGTGGGGGGGGGGGTTGGGGTTTGGTGGGGGTGGGGGGGGGGGTGGTGGGGTGGGTGGGGGGTGTGGGGGGGGGGGGGGGGGGGGGGGGGGGGGGGGGGGGGGGGGGGGGGGCTTCATTCAGACCCAGTGTGGGTGAGGAGGAAGGGGCTCATTCAGACCAGCGTGTATTGGGGAATTTGCTTCAGTCTAGAGAATTGGTGGCTTTTCATGTGCAGGTAAGCTTGTTCGCAGTTAGTCGGATTGGCTAGGAGGAAGGGGATCTCCAGTTGTCAAGAGGAAGCATCAGTCGTGGGTTGTAGGGGAAGGCTCATTCAACCCAATGTGGGTCGTGAGCGAGGAAGAGGCTCATTTCAGACCAGTTGTGGTCGTAGGAGGGAAGTAGGCTTAACATTCAGACCCAGTTGTGGGTCATTAGAGGAAGGCTCATTTCAGACCAGTGGGTTCAAGGATGAAGAGTCGCTTCACAGACCCAGTGTTGCGGTCTGTAGGGGGAAGGGCTCATTAGACCCAGTGTTGCGTCAAGAGAGGAAGGGCTCATATACAGGACCCATGATGATGCTGGTGTCGAAGGAGCAGGGGCTCATTTCAGATACCCATGTGTTGGTACGTGAAGACAGGAACGAGCGCGCTCATTCAGACCCAGTGTGGTCGATAAAGGAGGAAGTGGGGGCTCATATTCAGACCCAGGTGGGTCAAAAGAGGAAGGGCTCAATTCGACCCGAGTGGTTGGGTCCAGGAGGAGGGCTCATTCAGATCCAGTGTGGTATAGGAGGAGAAGGCGTCATTCAGACCCAGTGCTGGCATCGATGCAGGAGGAATGGCTCATTCAGACCCAGTGTGGTATTGAGGAGAAGCTCATCAGACCCAGTTGGATCGAGAGGAAGAGGCTCATTCAGACCCAGTGGGTGTCAAGGAGGAAGTAGGACTCATCAGACCAGTGTGGATTGCAGGAGGAAGGGCTCATGCAGACCCTGGAAGGGGGTGCTTGTCTTGAGAGGAAGTGAGTGTGTGTCATGGCTTACTGCAGTTGCAGACCACCCAAATATCAGACCATGCAAAGAACCTTGGCGGCCAGTCAACAGTTATACAGGGACACGGTGCAAGTGTTTTAACGTGGTATAATGTAACTGAAGTACTACACGCTACTAAAAATAGGTAAATGTTCAAGGTTCATGAAAAATGCTATATTTTTTATGTAGAATGGTTTGGTATTTCTGTTAGTGGCRGCAGCACAGACATCGTAGTGTTCATTATGTAGTTCAGTAGGGGGCTATACTTGTTCTTCATATTTCTGCAACATTCCTTTTCTCACCTGTAACACTCTTATTAAAAAAGGTGCTAAAAGGGTTCTTTGACTGTACCCATAGGAGAACCCTTTGAAGAATATGTTTTGGTTCCAGGTAGAACCCTTTTGTTTCCTGGTAGAACCCTTTTGGTTCTAGGTAGAACTCTTTTGGGTTCCATGCAGAACCTTTTCCACAGAGGTTGTCATATAGGAACAGCCAAAGAATCCTTTTGAACTCCTTTTTTTSAACTCCTTTTTTTCCCTCGCAAAGTATGCCAGTAATACCCTTCTCCTTCCATTAAAGCAGACTCCTGGCAGAAAACAAATGCTTATGTTTAGATGAGTGGTTCCTTAAAGACTAATTAACTTCATTACTTGCCTTTTATGGCTTGAAAGCTGTAGTCAGGCTGTAAAACAAGCTTTGTCAACCACACTGTAATTAAATGGTTGGTAGAGCACAAACTACTTATCTGTAATGACAGAGTATCTTCAATAAGGGTTTTCTCAGCATCATGACTATATTTTGGAATCAGTTCCAGCTGAACGTGATTTGTACATAATCAATGAAGATGATTAAGATTTGCTATTGGATATTATTTCTCTTTACACAGATACCAGATCCACACAGGCCTTCAGCATTCCATCATCCGGCCTCGACAGCCCAACTGCCTCCCRCTGGACATGACCACGCTCCCACAGCGGCTGCAGGAAGCAGGGTACGCTACTCACATGGTGGGCAAATGGCARCTTGGCTTCTACAGGAAGGAGTGTCTGCCCACGCGCCGAGGCTTCCACAGCTACTTTGGCTCTCTGACGGGCAGTGTGGACTACTACACGTATGGTTCCTGTGACGGACCAGGCCTGTGTGGCTACGACCTCCACGAGGGGGAGACCGTGGCCTGGGGCCGTGGAGGCAAGTTCTCCACCCACCTCTACACGCAGAGGGTACGCAAGATCCTGTCCACTCARGACCCYTCCCGCCAGCCCCTSTTCATGTTCCTCTCTCTCCAGGCAGTCCACACGCCCCTTCAGTCACCCAAGGCCTACATCTACCCCTACCGCGGGATGGGGAACGTAGCCAGAAGGAAGTACGCAGCCTTGGTGTCCATCGTAGACGAGGCTGTACGCAATGTTACCTACGCTCTGCGTAAGTACGACTACTATCGCAACAGTGTGCTCATCTTCTCCACTGACAACGGTGCCCAGCCGTTCACTGGGGGGAGTAACTGGCCCCTACGGGGGCGTAAGGGGACCTACTGGGAGGGAGGGGTCCGTGGGGTGGGCTTCGTACACAGCCCACTGCTGCGTAACAAGCGGAGGYTCTCCAAGGCCCTCATGCACATCACTGACTGGTATCCAACCCTGGTGGGTCTGGCTGGGGGTAACGTGTCACTGACTGAGGGTCTGGATGGCTACAATATGTGGCCAACCATCAGTGAAGGCAAAGAGTCTCCACGCCTGGAYATACTCCATAACATTGATCCGCTCCATCGGCGCACTGGCCTGCCCCCATCTGGTTCTGGGCAGGAGGCCCAGCATTTGTGGGACACCGCGGTCCAGGCTGCCATCCGGGTGGGGGACTGGAAGCTGCTAACAGGGGACCCGGGCCATGGAGACTGGGTCCCACCACAGGTACTGGCCAACTTRCCCGGCAGCTGGTGGACCCTGGAGCGGACCACTGGAGGAACAGGGAAGTCTGTGTGGCTCTTTAACATCACAGTAGACCCCTATGAACGCAGTGACCTGGCGCTGCAGAGGCCTGATGTGGTCAAACAGCTGTTAGCACGTCTGGCCTACTACAACCGCACTGCCGTCCCGGTCCGGTTCCCAACTGACGACCCCCGGGCCAACCCAGACCGCAACGGGGGGGCCTGGGTACCTTGGGTCGGGGGGGACGAAGACGAGCAGAAATGGAACGGGGTCTACAAAAAGGGGAGGAATAAAAGGAAGAAGAAATGCAAGCTGGGTAAACTGAGATCCTTTTTCAAGAAACTGAATACAAGGATAATGTCCAATAGAATATGAGCTGGGAAAGTGAATGACACTCAGTCACATGTAGCCTTTAACAGGGTTGGGTAGGCTACTTTCTAAATGTAATCCGTTACTCCCCAATCCTGCCTATACATTTAACACTGCAACAATATTCTGAGCCAGCAATATCCGTTTTCATACCTGTGTTTGCGTGTGATAAGGGAAAATGATATTTACTATTGTGRATCTCTTTGTCTGTGGCTTTAGATGTTTTTGGATGTAAGACTATTGGGTTCTATGGTATTTGTTAAATGTTCCATTACATCTATATGTAGTGTGTAGCTAAGTGAATTGAACATGCTGCATGTATACTTTGACCTAATCAATTGTGGGTTAATGGACTACTAATTAACTGACCTGTTTTGGGAATGTTTTTGAGAATGTCTAAGAAATGAAACAACTTCTTATTTTTTTGTTGATAACCACAGAAAGTAACATCAGATTCTTCTTTACTTCTTTGTGATAACCACAGAAAGTAACATCAGATTTTTCTTTACTTCTTTGTGATAACCACAGAAACGACCCACTGGGCAAAAACTGGTTGAATCAATGTTGTTTCCACGTCATTTCAACCCCCTAAAAATCGATGTGATGATGTTGATTCAACGTAGAAAACTCATTGGATTCACAATAAGTCATCAACGTAAGGGCATTTAGTCTTTTTTACACCCAACCTTTAACCTAAATCCAATGACATGGTGACATTTTTTGTTGAATTCACATTTGTTGACAACTCAATCCTGATAACCACAGGATCTAACATCATATTCCTCTATATTTCTTTGTGATAACCACANGATCTAACATCATATTCCTCTATATTTCTTTGTGATAACCACAGATCTAACATCATATTCCTCTATATTTCTTTGTGATAACCACAGAAACTAACATCATATTCCTGTCATGACGTTGGCCTGATGGGGGAGGTTTATGACCCGCATAAATACCTTCCCCCTTTTTCCTCTCTGTACTCTACCGAGTTMACTCTAGTAAAGCCTTTGTTAACATTGAGAGAGAGTCTGGTGACATCAAAAGATGGGAAACGGAACCATATTTCMGTAATCCAACCAGTTGAAAATATGCGTTGGGACTTAATGAATATGATGTCAGTTCAGTTGGCGTCTGAGACATGATTACTGATGATAGGACGACATAAACTGTATCTTGGAAAATCTACACATTCAGGTTATCAGATTCACATGGAATTGTTGTGCAATTTAAATGTTTAAATATGAAACTCTTTGTGAAAAGATGAAATGTAATTTTTAGCTTCTTAATGAGAGAACGGTTTGTCAGAAGAACACCACTCTGCTCACTCAGAGGCCCCGCCCAAGTGAACAGACATGGGTTGTAAACTATGAAACACGCCCTTCTTTCACCACTATATAAACCCGTTGACGAAAATGTAACTTCCTGTTCCAAGGATGCGCAGACTTGAGGTCCCCACGTTGAAAGGACAAAGACCACCTACAGACATAAGCCAACCTCAGCAAGAACCTAACAAAATTAGCATCGAATTTCAATGTGAAGGTGACGACCTACACGCCGAAAGGATGAATTTCGACTATACCAGCCAGAATATYGCATGAGCTTAAAAGTATGGCAACTTGGTATGAACTTTTAACTCTTATTCACTGAAGAAGTGATACCTCCTAGCCYTTGCGTTAGCACAACAACTGTAGACGTGGGCTAGGAGAGGACGGACAGAGTATCCATTCTACCACGCTCCAGTTCACCACTAGACATTCTTCAGAGGAGCAGAGATCCATGCTGGACCAACCCGGCCGTCTATCTGCGACCAATCTACCGAAGCGCAGCTCAGAGTAAATATTTATTGCATTTTCCTTTTTCAAATGGGCGGTTATTTAGAATGCATAAGATTCTGTATTTACGATAGAGTAGCTGCCTACGTCCCGTTAGAGACATAACTTCTCCCCTTGTTCCTCWGTCTTCCCGCTCTTTCATTCAAAACCCAACCCCCTTTCTTTGTGTAACCAGCTGTCATATCTGTTCTGTCCGCTAGGGACGTTTTCCTTTATGACATKATTTGTAATCAATGTATGATACATTCTGTGTATATGTAATTCTGTGTGATTATTTAGGTATTTAGTCAATAAATAATMAAACCAAATTTTGTATTGCTGATTCAACTTGTTAGCCAGGGTTCGTGAAGATAACCAAGAATTTACAACTTTCAGATGAGACTAAATAAGGTGACAATTAAATATTGACTGCTATTGATGTAAAAGATGACTAGGTCTTGAAGAGTTTATTCGGAAGATAACAGCTCTTTAAACATTKTTTCGTGGTGCCCCGACTTTCTAGTTAATTACAGTTACCTGATTAGCTTAATCAGGTAATATTAATTACAGAGAAATAATTTTATAGAATAGCATGTCATATCACTTAATCCGGCATAGCCAAAGACACGACATTCCTCTATATTTCTTTGTGATACCTAAAGAAACTAACATCATATTCCTCTATATTTCTATGTGATAACCACAGAAACTAACATCGTATTTCTCTATATTTCTTTGTGATAACCACATAAACTAACATCATATTCCTCTATATTTCTTTGTGATAACCACAGCTAGGGTCTACTCTAGAGTTCCCCAACTGGTGCCAAACTTGGCCCGCAGGGGATTTTATTTGGCACCCCAAGTATTCTGAGACCAAAATATATATCATTTATTTCTAATTTTGTTATCTATCTTTTTTCTTTCTTTTTTTTACTGTTGGACATAAAATACTGTAAAAACACCAGAAAATCAGCTCCAATTGGTTTTCATTATGGAAATCTGTTCCAAAGTATTCCAACGCATAATAGAGAYATATATGTGATCGTATACAAACGTAACCAAGGTTTGAAATGTAAATGTTTTAGTCAAATATTATATCTGTTTGGGCCAATTGCAGTCAATTAGCAGTCTAAAAATGATTTGTAATTATGTTCCAACCCCCTGACTCTCCACTCAAAAAAAAAACGTCCCACGGCTGAATCTAGTTGATTCTAGTTGATTCAGCCTACTCCCTCTACACACTGTAAATAATGTATTCACCAACACACGATAGTCTTAGACTCTGCTCTCCCTCTTCAGATTTCCTTCAACACTGCATGACATAAGCTTTCAGGAAGCACTCCAAGAAAACTACTCTACTAGTAAGTCAAAGTATTACAGTGGCTTTCAAAATCACTCAAGATTCTAAGAGGAGCAGCTGCAGAGAGACTCATCATCTCAAAAAATAGTTAATGATATCTCGCAATCTGAGGCATCCAAGAAAAACAAAATGTCCAGGAAAAATGCTTGGACCATTATCTCTTAACTGTTCAGTAAAGCAGATGTTAGTCTCCGTAAGGGAACTATGGAGAGGGCAGACGATCTCTGGAATAGAAGATGAAGAGATGACAGAAGATCTCTGTCCAGCTGTGTGTGTGTGTGAGAGAGGGGGTAACTTGGAGGGGGAGAAAGATAGAGATAGGACAAGTGCATTTATTAAAGACCCTAATGCATCTAAAGTGAACCAAGGCTGACTCACTGGCCATTACTACTGTCTGATTAATGACATGGACAGATCTTAATGCACATGATTTTGTCTTTTCACAGTAATGTGAATCTCTCATAGAGATGACTCTACATAGAGTTAATGGGAGATATTGCCATTTTAGACCATTTACTCCCCATTCTACTTAGCCATGGAGTTTATTGCACTGTCTATTTTGTGCTACCTGAAGAGCTTTTACTATGTGAGCTACAATCCTCCTGTGACCTTTACCAGAATAAAAAGGAGCATTGACAAGTGTAAATGTACTTTTTTAAACTTCAGTTTATTTAGTAAATATTTTCTTAACTATTCTTTTTCTTAAAACGGCATTTTTGGTTAAGGGCTTGTAAGTAAGCATTTCACTGTAAGGTCTCCACCTGTTGTATTCGGCGCATGTGACAAATACAATTTGATTTGGTTTGAATATAAAAGACAGCTAAGAGAAATGTATGGATGTTGTCGAGGAGGATTTACAGAATTCATTTGTTTCTATTAGTGAGCTCTCAGAAAAGAAGCTTGTCAGAGTTGACACAATGCAGTTGTCATGCAGCAGATGATTGTGTTGAGTGACTCATGATTTCTTTACATGTTATAAGGGCCGTTCTTATCACTGTGGTTCGCTKCTTATGGCCGAGACACATTTTTGTCACACTTTATTTGGATAGTCCCATACAAAACATTAGGAACACCTTCCTAATATTAAATTCCCCCCCCCCCTTTTTGTCCACAGAACCACCTCAATTTGTCAGGGCATGGACTCTACAAGGTGTCGGAAGCGTTCCACAGGGATGCTGGCCCATGTTCACTCCAATGCTTTGGCTGGATGTTCTTTGGGTGGGGGACCATCCTTGATACACACAGGAAACTGTTGAGTGTGGAAAAATCCAGCAGTGTTGCAGTTCTTGACACAAACCAGTGCGCTTGGCACCTACTACCATACCCCCTTCAAAGGCACTTCAATATTTTGTCTTTCCCATTCACCCTCTGAATGGCACACAAACACAATCCATGTCTCAAGGCTTAAAAATACTTCTTTAACCTGTCTCCTCCCCGTCATCTACAGTGGATTTAACAAGTGACATCTATAAGGGATCATAGCTTTCACCTGAATTCACCTGGTCAGTCTTTGTCTTGGAAAGAGCAGGTGTTCCTGTTGATAAGCAACTGCTTGCTAAGGTTACAGTTAGGGTTAGGGTAGGGTTTAGAATAAGGGTTAGGGTTAAAGGTTAGGGCTAGGGGAAGGGTTAAAGGTTAGGGTTAGGGTTAAAGGGCCAATGCAGCTGTTTTTATATCGAATTGTAACGTGTATGCTGGGAGTCGGGAAGTAAGTTCAGGGAGTTTATTTAATAAATGAACATAGAACAAAACAAGAAATACGGGTAGCGTACAGACATGAACACTGGAACAGAAACAATAACACATGGGGAAAGAACCAAAGGGAGTGACATAGGGAAGCTAATCAGGCAGGTGATTGAGTCCAGGTGAGTCTGATGAGGCTCTGATGCGCGTAACGATGGCGACTGGTGTGCGTAATAATGAGCACCCTGACGACCTTGAGCACCGGAGAGTACGTGACACAAATCATTTCTGGTTAACAATAACTACCTTACTGTAATAGTTGTACATTAAAATTGACACATAGCTATTCAGCTAAATAAATTCTCAAGCAAGAATTTAGCTAGGACTGTCTGGGAGTGGTCTGAGTGGGGAGGGGGAAACTGAATACTAGCTGTTATTGGCAGAAAGGTTTGGAACTCTCTTTGTTATTGGTCTATTAACCAATTCACCGCCTGGTGATGTCCCCAGACAAGCCGAAACTCCCGTCCTTGTAAACCTGCTGATTAGATGGTCATGTGTAGATTGTATTTTCAACCAGCAGCTATCAGGAAATAACACTGATACAATATTTTCACACTTTTACCGTGTTAGTTCCATCAGCTGTTGTACAATATGATACAAAACACAGGAACATTTGAATTTTGACTAAACTGGGCCTTTAAGTTTAGGGTTAGGATGTGTGTTAAGGTTAGGGTTAGGGCTAGGGTTAGTAGATAGTTGAAATGTTGTTGACAGTTAATCACCATATACTGACCATCTAAACCATCTATTACATCTAAACCATCTACTATTTGGACTTTCCAAATAAAGTGTTACCCAGATTTCTTTCAGATGTGAAATATTGTGTCCAGTGCTAGCGACATTTCAGGCAACAACATGTTTTTCACCACTAGCTTGGCCTCTGAACTCCCTGCCAGTTCTCTTCCAGAGCTTGATTCTATGGTGCAGCTGCCTGTATCCCTGGCTGTACTCACGGACCCTGCAGACAAACTCAACCCAAAGTCTCATAATCCAATCCATTACTCCGTATAGTACTGGCATGCCTCAGCCTCATCTCATGTTACCATGACTACTGCCAAAGAATGTTCTCTGCTCACTAGACTGAAGTCTGGGTTTGGACCATCAATGTCAGTCACATCAACCCCTGTTGTTACCTGATCTCTGTCTCTCTTGTTCTGTCTCTCTCTCTGGCTGTCTCGTCTCGTCCTCATCATCTCTATCGTCTCTCGTTCTTGCTCTCGCTTCTTCTCTCTCTCTCTCTCTTCTCTCTCTCTCTCTTCTTCTCTCTACTCTCTATCTCTCTCTCTCTCTTCTCTCTCTCTCTCTCTCTCAGGGTATAGTCATATCAATGGGGGATAGTTTTTATCATGGAGCCTGGGCATAGTCATATCATGGAGCCTGGGGGATAGTCATATCATGGAGCCTGGATTTATAGTCATATACATGGAGGCTGGGGTAATAGTCATATCATGGAGCCTGGGGTATAGTCATATCATGGAGCCTGGGGTATTATATCAGTGGGCTGGGTATAGTCATATCATGGAGGCTGGGGGATAGTCATATCATGGAGCCTGGATTATAGTCATATCATGGAGCCTGGGGAATAGTATATCATGGAGGCTAGGGTAATTAATCATATCATGGAGGCTGGGGGATAGTCATATCATGGGCCTGGATTATAACATAGTCATGGAGCCCTGGAATAGTCATATCATGGAGGCTGGGTATAAGTCATATCATGGAGCTGGGTGATAGTCATATCATGGGGCCTGGGGGATAGTCTTATATCATGGGGCAGGGGATAGTCATATCATGGAGCCTGGGGTACAGTCATATCATAGAGCCTGGGGTAGCGTCATATCATGGAGCCTGGGTAAGTCATATCATGGAGCTGGGGGTATAGTCATATCATGGAGCCTGGGTATAGTCATATCATGGAGGCTAGGGAATAGTCATATCATGGAGCCTGGGATTAAGTCAATCATGGAGGCTAGGGGATAGTCATATCATGGAGGCTGGGGTATAGTCATATCATGGAGGCTGGGGATAGTCATATCATGGAGGCTGGGGGATAGTCATATCATGGAGGCTAGGGGATAGTCATATCAATGGAAGCCTGGGATATAGCTCATATCATGAGGAGGCTAGGATAAGTCATATCATGGAGGACTGGGGATAGTCATATCTGAGGTTGGGATGTGCACATGGGCGGATAGTCATATCATGGACTGGGAATAGTCATATCATGAGCCTGGGATATAGTCTAATCTATGGAGGCTAGGGGATAGTCATATCATGAGCCTGGGGATATCATACATGGAGCTTGGGGTTAGTCATATCAATGGAGGCATGGGTATAGTCTATCATGGAGGCTGGGGTAGTAAGTCATTATTCATGGAGCCTGGGGATAAGTCATTCATGGAGCAGGGGTATAGTCATATCATGGAGCCTGGGTACAGTCAACTTAGTTTTTGATCGCTCTTCACACACCTCTGTGTTTTCCTCTTCACAATGCACAGCCTATCAATTGTAGTTAGATTAGAGGGAAAAGATCTGCTCAGACTTGTTAGACCTCAGTTTGAATTCTATCTACAGAGCATTCCTCAGCAATAATAGTATAGTAAATGTAATGAATATCCACATATTTCTTTAAGCTATATAATTCAATCTTAATAATTTGTATTTCCTAAGAGTTAGCAAAGCTTTTCTAATGTCTTCTAACGTCTACTGTGCGTCCACTGTCTCCACAGTGAGACAGCTCTCCCACTAAGTAGGCTGCAGGGATAGGGTCAATTCCATTTTAATTTCAGTCAATTCAGAAAGTAAACATTTTCCCAATTGAAAAGCATTGAAGAGACTGTCAACACTTCCGGAATTGGCAGGTATTGAAATGGGAATTGACCCTAAACCTAGCATTGCACCCTGGCTGTCAGTCAGGTAATCAGGTAGCTAGTCAGGCAGCCAGTCAGGCAGGCAGGCAGTAAGGCAGTCAGGCAGCCAGTCAGGCAGAGGCACCACTGATGTTGATCCTGTCTGTCAGATAGCCAAATCCTACAGGAGCAGAACTGCAGGAAGGAGCCTCAGGAATCCCTGGGGAGCTCATGGCATTCAGTAGAGACAAAACACTAGTTCTAAAAAGGTAAGATAGGCCACTGAATGTCATTAGTGACAGAGGAAGTATTTAGGACTAGTTGTGGAGTTTTGCTCTTGTTGCTGTGGAACTAGAAGACTGTTAAAGCAGGGAGAATAGTCGTCTGTACAATCACTTGTACATTTGTCAAAATCCCCTTTGATCCCCTAGAATCACCACTGTATCTGGGCCTCCTACAGTGGAGGACATTACAGTAGAGGGACAGGCCAGAGTGAGGGCACCTGCTCACAGCATTATAATCCAGATAAGAGAAGCACAGCTTTAAGAACTGTAATATCGAATGCTCTGGCTGATTGCCTGCTCCAGATGAGTTTTCAAATGTCCACTCGCTCTCTCTGCTCGTTAGCCCACAACGTTAGCACAACTTGCTAGGAGGCAGCCGAAATACACACACACACACACACACACTCATCTCCTTAAGAGAGGCCAAACAAATGACATAGACATGCATCTTCATATCACTGATAAGTTGCAAGACCTTGGTTTGTTTATTCCTTCCAGGATGGTTATATGAGTCACCCTCAATGAGCCCACACTCTTTGTAGCTTATGTCCTTTCTTCTATCTTAACCCCTCTGATTTTATTCCAGGTCTTTCCGTTGCCAGCCCAACACTCTTAATAGCTAGGCTACCTGCCGCCCTGATCTGAAGACAATGCTTCATGTTGGCTCATGGCGGTTTATTGGCTTCAATTCATTACTCATGATGTCAATTTGAGTGTACGTGGGAATATTGCCTTGCTCATACATTTCCATCATGTCATACTATACATATGACACATACTGTATTTGGTTTCCCAGATAGATCTTGTGATCTTAAGGTGTTTCCATTTAAATTCCAATTTGTGATAAATTAATTAGGCCTAGGGCAACCTGTGATCCAATTAGATGTGTGAGAATCATTCATTCTTCAGTGCCTCAGTATTTGCTGAACCATTATTCAATGTAAATTCAACACATTGATGTGAGTGTCATACCACCTGTCAACACTTGGGGACAGTCATTATCCTGTGTCATATCCCACTCCATTAGTGCCTTGGGTCCTCAACAGGGGCAATTATAATGTTTGGTGACGTAATGCACCTTGGAAGCCCCTCTTTTCATCACATGTGGCAAATTAGCAGCTCTGTGAGATGCCTGAATAGATGTGTTCACATTACATTATAAAGAAACATCAACATGAGCAGGTTGTTCTGATTGAGGCGATTGGCCGCCTGCCAGAAACCAACAGGGATTGGGATTTCCAGAGGAGGATCAACACTGACCAGCCTGTCTCTATCCATCTCTGGGTTAACTCTGTCCCTGGCTGCAGAGATCTGTCCCATAGACTGGGTCTGACTTCATCCATAGACTGGGTCTGACAGCATCCATAGACTGGGACTGCCTTCATCCATAGACTGGGTCTGACTTCATCCATAGACTGGGTCTGACAGCATCCATAGACTGGGACTGCCTTCATCCATAGACTGGGACTGCCTTCATCCATAGACTGGGTCTGACAGCATCCATAGACTGGGACTGCCTTCATCCATAGACTGGGTCTGACAGCATCCATAGACTGGGACTGCCTTCATCCATAGACTGGGTCTGACAGCGTCCATAGACTGGGACTGCCTTCATCCATAGACTGGGACTGCCTTCATCCATGAATGGGTCTGACTTCATCCATAGACTGGGACTGCCTTCATCCATAGACTGGGTCTGACTTCATCCATAGACTGGGTCTGACTTCATTCATATAGTGAGTCTGACTTCATCCATTGAATGTGGCTCCTGTTGGCTCAGGCTTCCCCAGGTATGTGGGTGTGTGTGTGTGTGTTTGTGTGTTTGTGTGTGTGTTCCAGGGAGACCTGCTGGACATTTTAGATTATATATATGTTGTTCCAAACCCTTTCCATTCTCTACAGTTTTCTCATTTATTACTCAGTTTATACAATATTCTTGTCCTAACCAAGTCATTTTCGCAGGTGTCAGTCAAGGAGGAGATTGATGCCTAAGAGTCTGTTGTTGAGATTGTAAAGCATGATACTGTATTCCACCATCTTGTTAATTATTGAAATATAATGTTTTACTAATGATGCTCATGTTATGGACTGTAGTTGTTTCAGCTCCCACACAGGAAGGCACTTGTGGAAGTCTCTCTAGATGGGAGCATTTGCAAATTGACTGAAATCTAAATGTATAGGGAAAGAAGGCCTGACCCCCCCCCCCCCCKAGTCKCCCCCCCCCCCTTCTCTATCACTCTGCTTTCTGAGGAGATGCACTCGCAGCCAGCAGACCGTGAAAGCTCAGCCTTGTCCAGGCTTGACAGCAACAAAGCCATGTGGCCAATACGTGGCCTGTAATAGAAGTGAATCACAAAGCCCTGAGCCGGGATGATACCCCTAAGGGTAGACCAGGCGATCTGCTGGAGTGGCTTTGAGTTACTTTGAGTGGCATTGAGTTACTGACTCAAAGCCACAAGAGGGTAGAACATATTTCCAACGTTGCTTGTTTAGCAGGAGCGTCAGTATACTGTATTTCTATTGGAAGTATGGAAGAGGGGGAAGGGCTGTGATGAAATCTTAATGAATCTCCCAACTGTGTCAGAGACAGACTGTATACGTCAACAAGGAGGAATGACTTAGTCAAGCTTTTTGTTTTCCCCAGTGGGGTGTACAGGTTCACAATGGGCTGAGTGGGTTAGTGGCTGAATGTGTTGTGATTGACAAAGGGGCTATGCAGAAATCAACAGTGACAAAGACCTTAAATATCTTCTTCATGAATAATTAGGATATATTCAATTTAGGCTATATGTGACATGGTTTCCACTAGACTAGTATCTGGTSATTGACCATGGCATGTAGTGCATTAACCTGCAGGCTATACAGCCTGGTCTCATAGACTAGACGTAACATGGTACATGTAAATACGGGACTCTCAAATTAGTATGATATAATACGTTTGGTATGGTTATATAAGATAGAAGGATAATTACTTTTCAAATACTTACTACTTTTGAGTTACTTTTCAATTACTTAGCATGTTAGCTAACCATTCCCCTAACCCTAACCCTTTTAGCTAACCCTTCCCCTAACCCTTTAACTTAACTCCTAAACTTAACCTTAACCCCTAACCCCTAGCCTAGCTAACGTTATCCAGATAGCTAACATTAGCACCTAGCTAGAATTCGTAACATATCATACGTTTTTCAAATTCGTAGCATATTGTAAATTTTTCAAATTCGGGAACATGTTGGACATCCACAAGTTAATGCATACCATACGAAACATAGCATATCATACTAAATGGAGTGTCTTGGATTTATGTACAGAATAATACAAAAATCTCTGAGACCAGGTTGGGCTATAAAGTGTAGATGATTCCTCCATGAAGCAGAGCTGACTGTGATGATAACATGAGTAGGTGGGTGAGTGTGGATTCTGACTTAACCTTCATTGTGAGGGCTTACAGTTGGTTATTTTCATAATAATAACATAATAGTACATCAGAGAAATATTTTCCGACTGAAGAAATTAGAGATATTAATGATTCCTTAATCAAAAGTTAAATGACTGATACCTTAATGTCTTTGGGGCTTGCTTGGTTGCTTGATTAGTTATATTAGTGGATTGAAGTGGATGTATATGTAATCTTACACTTTGCTAAGTATATGTGTGTATGCACATATGTTTACGTGTTTGTGCTCATGTATGTGCTTGTCCATATGTGTGCACTGTTTGAACGCCACCGTGTTAAGCTGCCTCCTCTCCTGTCTGTCTGTCTGTCTGTCTGTCTGTCTGTCTGTCTGTCTGTCTGTCTGTCTGTCTGTCTGTCTGTCTGTCTGTCTGTCTGTCTGTCTGTCCTGTCGCGTCTGCTTCTGTCCTGTCTGCTGCGTCGTCTGTTCTGTCTGTCTGTCGTCCTGTCTCGGTCGTGTCGTCTGTCCAGTCGTTCTGTCGTCTGTCTGTCTGCCTCTGTTTTTTCTGTCTGTCGTCTTACTGGTCAAGCCCGGCTGTCTGATCTGTCGGTCCGTCTGTCTGTCTCTGTCTGTCGTCGTGTCGGTCTGTCTGTCTGTCTGTCTGTCTGTCTGTCTGTCTGTCTGTCTGTCTGTCTGTCTGTCTGTCTGTCTGTCTGTCTGTCTGTCTGTCTGTCTGTCTGTCAAGTGTGCGCTTGGAGAGGAGGGGGATGCAGTTGCCATGGCAATGGGGCTGTGTATTCAGGAGTGCAGGCAGAGCTGCGATTGGAGGAACCAGGCGAAGCGGGCGGGCGAAATGTTGGAGTAAAACTGACAGCCAGCATTGCCCCCCTTCACTTCCTCTCCGTAGATCAGGATAGTGATAGAGAAGCTCGGCTCTCATCAAGGCTTCCAACCATCCTCTATCTATTGCTTCCAATCGCTTCCGCTCCAAAAAGCACTCGACTAAAGGTCCACCTGAAACCCTCCACCTCAGATCATGACCACCACCATCTGCACCCGCTTCACTGAGGAATTCCAGATGTTTGAGGAACTGGGCAAGTAAGTTCCACAAGACATTTTTCATTTTTTTTACTCATACAAAGGTGGTATTTGGCATTGCATTTGGGGCCTGTGTAACAATGAAAGATTACCTCTTTGTACAGTTTGAGTCAGAGGCATTTGTTCACAGCAAGTGATGGAGTATTGATTAAATATTTGGTGTCAGAACTGACTAACATTACTCTTCTAAAGAAATCCCTTTATGGTAGGAGACCGGAAAGGTCTTTTAGCTGAGGAAATATAACTTCGATGAGAGAAGGGAAGAGTAAAGAGAATGATCAGGTGGGAATGAACTGGTGGGATCAGGTGGGAATGAACTGGTGGGATCAGGTGGTAATGAACTGGTGGGATCAGGTGGGAATGAACTGGTGGGATCAGGTGGGAATGAACTGGTGGGATCAGGTGGGAATGAACTGGTGGGATCAGGTGGGAATGAACTGGTGGGAGTGCCAACTTATTTCTGACATTTCTCATCTGATAATTATTTCAGGAGTCTTGAGTCACATAACATTTTCCTAAATGGAGTGCATTTTGAGAGAGTAGTATCATCACTTAGAAGACATAACGGATCTGCCGTAAGTGGCCACCTCTTCACACAGGAAGCTGGAGGATGTCTCTCAATGTCATATAGGACCCTAGGTCGAGACAGAGATTCAGCCTGGTGGAAGAAAGCGAGAAGACTCGACTTTAATATTGGATATCGGTGCTCGGTGGTTCACATTCATCCTCTAGGTGGTAACACACATACACACACATACACAAAACACACACAAAACACACACATGCCTTCCCACACAAAACACACACTATCCTTCTTTTCCAATATCTTCTGCTAACTTGACAGCTCAATTATTTTGATTGTCTGACAGTTATCAAAGATTTCACACCAGGTAAAATAATATTGAATGGTTCTCTACCAATCTACATAAATGGAAAAGAGGACATATTGAATTAGCTTATTATATATACATTCTGTTAATATATAATATGCAATTTAGCAGACACTTTTATGCGTGCATACATTTTATGTTATGCGTGGATACATTTTACATATGGGTGGTCTTGGGAATGGAACCCGCTACACTGGCATTACAAGCACAACGCTCTACAAACTGAGCTACAAAGGACCTGTTTATTGTTAGTTCACAATTTGAAAAAGTCCTCAGGGGTCTAGGAGTTTAACATTTTAAAGTATGTTGGATTGAAATACTTGATGGTGCTACAGGAAATACTTGATGGTGCTACATGAAATACTTGATGGTGCTACATTAAATACTTGATGGTGCTACATGAAATACTTGATGGTGCTACATCGAACCCCCTTGTTTATAGCATTATGCTGTATCTGGTTGTATGCAGTATGTATGCTAAGGAACCTGGCTGTATAATATGTATGCTGAGGAACCTGGCTGTATAGTATGTATGCTAAGGAACCTGGCTGTATAATATGTATGCTGAGGAACCTGGCTGTATAGTATGTATGCAGAGGAACCTGGCTGTAAGAGTATGGGGTAGTGGGTATGCTGAGGAACCTGGCTGGTTAGTATGTATTGCAGAGGAACCTGGCTGTATGCAGTATGGTAGTGTAATGCAGAGAAACCTGGCTGTATAGTATGTTATGCAGAGGAACCTGGGATGTATTGTATGTATGCTGAGGAACTGGCTGTAGTATGTATGCAGAGGAACCTGGCTTGTATAGTCTGTACGGGCAGAGGAGACCTGGCTGTCTGCAGTATGTATGCTAAGGAACCTGGCTGTAGTAATATTGTAGCTGAGGAACCTGGCTGTATAGTATGTATGCAGAAGGAACCTGGCTGTATGCAGTAATGTTTGTTTTGGGAACCTGGCTGTATAGTATGTATGCGGAGAACTGGCTGTATAGTATGTTATGCTGAGGAACTGATGTATAGTATGTATGCTGAGGAACCTGGCTGTTTGCAGTATGTATGCAGAGGAACCTGGTATGTATGTGTATGTAGTGTATGCTGAGGAACCTGGCTGTATAGTATGTATGCTGAGGAACCTGGCTGTATAGTATGTATGCAGATGAACCTGGCTGTAATGATGTATGCAGGAGGAACCTGCTATATGCAGTATGTAGTGTATGCAGAGGAACCTGGCTGTATAGTAATGTATGCAGATGAACCTGGCTGTATAGTTGTATGCAGAGGAACCTGGCTATATGCAGTATGTAGTGTATGCAGCAGAAACCTGGCTGTATAGTATGTATGCTGAGGAACCTGGCTGTCTGCAGTATGTATGCAGAGGAACCTGCCTGTATAGTATGTAGGCTGAGGAACCTGGGATGTATGCATATGTAGTGTATGCTGAGGAACCGTGGCTGTATAGTATTTATGCAGATGAACCTGGTCTTTAGTATTTATGCAGATGAACCTGGATGTATAGTATGTATGCTGCAGGAACTGGATGTATGTGTATGTAGTGTAATGCTGAGGAACCTGGCTGTATAGTATGGTATGCAGATGAACCTGGCTGTTATAGTATGTATGCAGAGGAACGCCTGGCTATATGCAAGTATGTAGTGTATGCAGAGGAACCTGGCTGTATAGTATGTATGCAGATGAACCTGGCTGTATAGTATGTATGCAGAGGAACCTGGCTATATGCAGTATGTAGTGTATGCAGAGAAACCTGGCTGTATAGTATGTATGCTGAGGAACTGGCTGTCTGCAGTATGTATGCAGAGGAACCTGCTGTATAGTAGTAGGCTGAGGAACCTGGATGTTATGCATATGTACGTGTATGCTGGGACCTGGCGTATAGTATTTATGCAGATAACCCTGGATTTTAGTATTTATGGCAGATGAACCTGGATGTATAGTATATATGCTGGAGGAACCTGGCTGTATAGTATGTATGCCAGAGGATCCTGGCTGTATAGGTAATGTATGCTGAGAGAACTTGGCTGGTATAGTGATGTATGCTGAGGAACCTGGCTGTATAGTATTTGCTCGAGGGAACCTGGCTGTATAGTATGTATGCTGAGGAACCGGCTGTATAGTATGTATGCTGAGGAACCTGGCTGTATGCAGTATGTAATGCTGAGGACACAGAATGCTCAACCATTTGAGAGTTGTGACACATCGTAGAGTAAGGGGTCTCCAGATCCCACTGGCCCCCACTCACCAGCTTTTCTTTCTCTCTCTCTCTCTCTCTCTTCTCTCGTCTCTGCTCTCTCTCTCTCTCTCTCTCTCTCTCTCTCTCTCTCTCTCTCTCTCTCTCTCTCTCTCTCTCTCTCTCTCTCTCTCTCTCTCTCTCTCTCTCTCTCTCTCTCTCGTCTCTCTTCTCTCTCTCTCTCTCGTCTCTCTCTCTCTCTCTCTCTCTCTCTCTCTCTCTCTCTCTCTCTCTCTCTCTCTGTCTCTCTCTTCTCTTCTCTCTCTCTTCTCTCTCTCTCCTCTCTCTCTCTCTCTCTCTCTCTCTCTCTCTCTTCTCTCTCTCTCTCTCCTCTCTCTCTCCTCTCTCTCTCTCTCTCTTCCTCTCTTCTCTCTCTCTCTCTTCTCTCTCTCTCTCTCTCTCTCGTCTCTCTCTCTCTTCTCTCTCTCTCTCTCTCTCTCTCTACTCTCATTCTCTCTTCCTTCTCTCTCTCTCCTTGTCTTCTCTCTTCCTCTCTGCTCTCTCGTCTCCTCTCTCTCTCTCTCTCTCTTTTCTTCGCTCTCGCCTCTTCTCTCTCTCTCTCTCTCTCTCACAAACGACACAACACAATGACAGTCAAGCATCCAAAACCGCTTACATAATTTAATTTGGGGGTGGCAATCCAATAGTTTGACATGGACACATTTCATAATGACATATATATTTTTAATGTTTTTCTCCTACAGTTGATGGTTGTACTGAGCTCACAACATGTCTGATGAATGACCAGAGCTGACATTTAGGATCAGAACAGAGATCTGTTAAGACAGTGACAATAATTATTAAGGCACTGACAGATGATGAGGATCTTTTCAACTACGGCCTTGTCTTTTTTCACTGATGAGTACTGACAGTAGCACTGAGGAGAAACATGATGCATGATGTTACAGTGACCAGGGAGAAGCCCGATCTGAATCCATTAAGAAGCACACAATCAAGTTCATGTGTCATTTCGAGACTCACAAGTAATTCCTAACGCAGTAACTCAACTGTTGAATGAAAGAGGCGGCAGGTTTGGTTTGGAACAGAAGCTTGGGCTAGCACTGACCTCATGTCTCTGTGTTGAGTTTGAAATGTGGTGCTCAGGCATCGAATCGAATCAAATTGCATTGGTCACATACACATATTTAGCAGTTGTTATTGCGGGTGTAGCAAAATGCTTGTGTTCCAAGCTCCAACAGTGCAGTAGTATCTAACAATTCACAACAATACTGTCACGGCCGTCAAAAGAAGTGGACCAAGGTGCAGCGTGGTCAGCGTACATAATCCTTTTATTTAGAAAAATGACGGCAACAAAACAACAAACGAAAGAAACAACCGTGAAGCTCACAGGGCTAAGTGCCACTAACAAAAGTCAACTTCCCACAATGAAAGGAGGGAAAAGGGCTACCTAAGTATGGTTCCCAATCAGAGACAACGATAGACAGCTGTCCCTGATTGAGAACCATACCCGGCCAAAACATAGAAATAGAAAATCATAGAAAACAAAACATAGAATGCCCACCCCAAATCACACCCTGACCAAACCAAATAGAGACATAAAAAGGCTCTCTAAGGTCAGGGCGTGACAAATACACACAAATCTAAAACAAAAAAAATGGAATTAAGAAATATATCAATATTAGGACGAGCAATGTCGGAGTGGCAGTGACTAAAATACAGTAGAATAGAATACAGTATATATGAGATGAGTAAAGCCATATGTAAACATTATTAAAGCTGTAGACCACACTATCTACCTAAATAGTTTTCATCTGTATTTTTTGTAGCTGTTTACATACCACCACAGTCGGAGGCTGGCACTAAGACAGCATTGAATGATCTGTATTCCGCCATAAGCAAACAAGAAACGCTCTCCCAGAGGCGGCGCTCCTAGAAGCACGGGACTTTAATGCAGGGAAACTTAAATCCGTTTGACCAAATTTCTTTCAGCATGTTAAATGTGCAACCAGAGGGAAAATTAAACTCTGGACCACCTTTACTCCACACACAGAGATGCAAACAAAGCTCTCTCTTGCCCTCCATTTGGCAAATCTGACCATAATTCTATCCTCCTGATTCTTGCTTACAAGCAAAAATTTAAGCAGGAAGCACCAGTGACGAGATCCATAAAAAAGTGGTCAGATGAAGCAGATGCTAAGCTACAGGACTGTGTTGCTAGCACAGACTGGAATATGTTCCGGGATTCCTCCGATGGCATTGAAGAGTACACCACATCAGTCATCTGCTTCATCATAAGTGCATCAATGACGTCGTCCCCACAGTGACCGTGCGTACATACCCCAACCAGAAGCCATGGATTACAGGCAACATCCGCACTGAGCTAAAGGCTAGAGCTGCCGCTTTCAAGGAGCGGGACTCTAACCCGGCAGCTTATAAGAAATCCCGCTATGCCCTCCGACGAACCATCAAACAGGCAAAGTGTCAATACAGGACTAAGATCGAATCGTACTACACCGGCTCTGACGCTCGTCGGATTTGGCAGGGCTTGCAAACCATTACAAACTACAAAGGGAAGCACAGCCGAGAGCTGCCCAGTGACACGAGCCTACCAGACGAGCTAAACTACTTCTATGCTTGCTTCGAGGCAAATGGCACTGAAACATGCATGAGAGCACCAGCTGTTCCGGAAGACTGTGTGATCTTGCTCTCCGCAGCCTTTAAACAGGTCAACAATCACAAGGCAATGGGGCAAGACGGATTACCAGGACATATACTGCGAGCATGCGCTGACCAACTGGCCAGTGTCTTCACTGATTTTTTCATCCTCTCCCTGTCCGAGTCGGTAATACCAACATAGWGCCTGTGCCCAASAACACTAAGGTAACCTGCCTAAATAACTWCCGACCCGTAGCACTTACGTCTGTAGCCATGAAGTGCTTTGAAAGCCTGGTTATGGCTCACATCAACACCATTATCCCAGAAACCCTAGACTGACTCCAATTTGCATACCGCCCCAACAGATCCACAGATGATGCAATCTCTATTGTACTCCACACTGCCCTGGACAAAAGGAACACCTATGTGAGAATGCTATTCATTGACTACAGCTCAGGGTTCAACACCATCGTGCCCTCAAAGCTCATCAATAAGCTAAGGACCCTGGGACTAAACACCTCCGTCTGCAACTGGATCTTTGAGGTAAGGGTAGGTAACAACACATTCGCCACGCTGATCCTCAACACAGGGGCCCCTAATGGGTGCGTGCTCAGTCCTCTCCTGTACTCCCCGTTCACTCATGACTGCACGGACAGGCACGACTCCAACACCATCATTAAATTTGCCGATGACACAACAGTGGTAGGCCTGATCACAGACAACGACGAGACAGCCTATAGGGAGGAGGTCAGAGACCTGGCCATGTGGTGCCAGGACAACAACCTCTCCCTCAATGTGATCAAGACAAAGGAGATGATTGTGGACTACAGGAAAAAGAGGACTGAGCACGTCTCCATTCTCATCAACAGGGCTGCAGTGGAGCAGGTTGAGAGCGTCAAGTTCCTTGGTTTCCACATCACCGACGAACTAACATGGACCAAACACATCAAGACAGTCGTGAAGAGGGCACGACAAAGCCTATTTCCCCTCAGGAAACTGAAAAGATTTGGCATGGGTCCCCAGATCCTCAAAAGGTTCTACAGCTGCACCATCGAGAGCATCCTGTCTGGTTGCATCACTGCCTGGTATGGCAACTGCTCGGCCTCCGACTGCAAAGCACTACAAAGGGTAATGCGAACGGCCCAGTACATCACTGGGGCCAAGCTCCATGCCATTCAGGACCTCTATACCATGCGGTGTCAGAGGAAGGCCCTAAAAATTGTCAAAGACTCCAGCCACCCTAGTCATAGACTGTTCTCTCTGCTACCGCACGGCAAGCAGTACCGGAGCGCCATGTCTAGGTCCAAGAGGCTTCTAAACAGCTTCTACGCCCAAGCCATAAGACTCTTGAACACCTAATCAAATGGCTACCCAGACTATTTGTATTGCCCCCCCCCCTCTTTTACACTGCTGCTACTCTCTGTTGTTATCATCTATGCATAGTCACTTTAATAACTCTACCCACATATACATATTACCTCAGCTAACCGGTGCCCCCGCAGATTGACTCTGTACCGGTACCCCCCTTTATATAGTCTCGCTATTGTTATTTTACTGCTGCTRTTTCTTGTTATTTTTTATTTCTTATTCTTATCCATATATATTTTTAACTGCATTGTCGGTTAGGGGCTCGTAAGTAAGCATTACCTGTTGTATTCGGCGCATGTACTAATAAAATTTGATTTGATTTGATTTAGTGTTCCATTATTAAAGTGACCAGTGAACAGGCCGTGGCTCGATTGGTTGTTGTCCTTGATGATCTTTTTGCACTTCCTGTGACATCGGGTGCTGTAGGTGTCCTGGACGGCAGGCAGTTTGCCCCTGGTGATGCGTTGGGTATACCCGCACCACCCTCTGGAGAGCCCTGCGATTGCTCCCGGTGCAGCTGACGTACCAGGTGGTGATACAGCCCGACAGAATGCTCTCAATTGTGCATCTGTAAAAGTTTGTGAGGGTCTTAGGGGCCAAGCCGAATATCTTCAGCCTCCTGAGGTTGAAGCGGCGCTGTTGCGCCTTCTTCACCAAACTGTCTGTGTGGGCGGACCATTTCAGATCGTCAGTGATGCGTATGCCTGCATGGCAATGTTCTCAATCACAAAGCCGAGTAAACTAATCTCGGAAAACCAAGAACAAAAATATTGCGTAATTGCATCAGATGCTTGATTAAACTCTGGGGGGGAGACGGGTTAGAAAATAATATTTTCTATCTAGACTATCACCATCTATACTAACCAGACTAGTGAAGTCTTCACCCCTCTGAACGTAATCTCTCAGCCAGTTTCAGGCGAGTCTATGGGCCAAAAATCACCTTCTAAAGATGCAAGCACCTGTCCAGCGATGGAAAAAATCTGCGTACCTGAACTCCTCGTTAGTCAAGGCTTCCCACAGTCTGTCGACAGACGCTACTGCCTTTTATGTGACGTGCATCTGTTCACAAGAGACTCGTGACCAATCTATCAGGGATCAGGAGCTGTTCTTTAAATATGTTTTACTGTACTACTCAGAAGTGTTTCATGCATAATTGCAAAACACCAGATCAGATATCAATCACAGTATTTTACACATTTTCCTAAAAGATGCTCACTGTGCTATTGTTAGGGAATGGATTTAAGCTATTTATTTTTCAAAATAGACTGTCAACACTTGGTCAACACTTAGCTTGCAGTTTCATTTTGACCATGAAATGAATGATGCATTAACCATTTTAGTGCAAAAACATTACATTCAATTCTTATTGGAAATCAAAATGAATATTTACTATAACTATGCAGTTCAATATGCATTTTTGTCTCCTGCGCTTCCCAGGGGAGCTTTTTCAGTGGTGCGGCGGTGCCTGAAGGTCCTCTCAGGCCAAGAGTATGCTGCTAAGATCATCAACACCAAGAAGCTATCTGCCAGGGGTAAGTGACTCGCCTATCCCCCAACACCCCGCTTTAAATATGTTTTAACAGTCCATATGGTGGAGACAGTAGAGGTAGAATCCATAGAACAAGCCTCCCCATTCAAGTCAATTATGACATAATGGGTCGATTCTATTTATTTGGTGCAGACAGTAGGGTTTCTGTTCAMAAAGATTGTTATTGTGTTGTCTTTTGTGAATCCCTCGGTACTCCTCCAAATGTTTCTTTAAGTAGAGCAGTGATATTTCTTCCTCAGTGTTGCCAGTACCCTTTGATGGTACTGACCGACCTGTAAAATGCTGCTGGCTCACAGTTTTGAAATGAAGGTTTGAACTGACTGGATATCTGACTGTTGTTGGTCACAGTTTGATTGGCACATTCATTTTTCAGTTCCCCCCTCTTGTCATAAAGACTTATGATGATCTGCTAATTGAATTATAATCTTAACATTATATAAGGGGATGTAAACCAAGGTTTTTGATTAGATCCTTTGCATGACAGCAGGTTTGGAGTAAAATACTTCTCCAGAGACATCAAACTGCAAGAGCCGTTACTGGTCCATTGAAATGAGACAAACAAGACGTCTTGTAGTAGCAGTGAGTCTGATTGAATAATAGTCAGTGGAGCTGAGGCTCCTTAATGTTTAATGAAAGGCTGACATACCAAGGCATTTTGAGGGACCACACACCAGCCAAAAGGTTTCCTCTCTTTTCACTTTTTGAAAATCTGATTTTCTGGTTCTGTTGAGAGATTAAAGACCTACTGTCTGGAGTGTGGGAGGAAGCAGAATGCCCTAAAAGTACAGTAGCAACTCACACCTCCTACACAATGTTCATGTGATATACTGTTCATCAACGTACGTATGTACTGTATCTTATGATATAAAACAGTATAAAAATCTCTCTATATCTTGTGACACTTAAAAAAACAAACACATGCATTGCACACACGCACACATTCATTCAAGTCAAAGGAATCCATCCTAGCTCAATCAAGACATATCATGTCTCCTTGAGATACACTGAATTGCTGTTAAGCAGTTGACGTCTGTCTGATGTCTGTCTGTGTGATGTGTGATGTCTGTCTGTCTGTGTGATGTCTGTCTGTGTGATGTGTGATGTCTGTCTGTCTGTGTGATGTCTGTCTGTCTGACATCATTGCATTCATTCTGCGTCATGCTGGCTGAGCTGAATTGGCCTTCAGGGGCAGCAGCAGAAACACGTTGACGTGAGCGGAAGTAGCCTAGTGGTTAAGAGTGTTGGACCAGCAACCAAAAGGTCACTGGTTTGAATCCCTGAGCCTACTAGGTAAAAAGTCTGTTGATGTGCCATTGAGCAAGGCACTTAACCCTAATTACTCCTGTAAATTGCTCTCGATAAGAGTGTCTAGTAACATGATGATGTCTCTGCTACAGAGAGACTATCTAAGACGGAGGAAGGACAGGAACTATATTTTACGCAAATTACAAATGTACAGTGCCTTCGGAAAGTATTCAGACCCCTTGACATTTTCCACATTTTGTTACATTACAGCCTTATTCTAAATTGTTTTAATTTTTTATTACCCCATAATGACAAAGCGAAAACAAGTTTTTAGAAATGTTTGCATGTGTATTACAAGTAATAAATATAAATACCTTATTTACATAAGTATTCATACACTTTGCTATGAGACTCAAAATTGAGCTCAGTTGCATCCAGTTTCCATTGATCATCCTTGAGATGTTTCTAAAACTTGATTGGAGTCCACCTGTGGTAAATTAAATTGATTGGACATGATTTGGAAAGACACACACCTGTCTATATAAGATCCCACAGTTGACAGTGCATGTCAGAGCAAAAACCAAGCCATGCGCTCGTAGGAATTGTCCGTAGAGCTCCGAGACAGGATTGTGTCGAGGCACAGATCTGGGTAATTTACCAAAAAATGTCTGCAGCATTGAAGGTCCCCAGGAACACAGTTGCCTCCATAATTCTTAAATGGAAGAAGTGTGGAACCACCAAGACTCTTACTAGAGCTGGCCGCCAGGCCAAACTAAGCAATCGGTGGAGAAGGGCCTTGGTCAGGGAGGTGACCAAGAACCCGATGGTCACTCTGACAGAGCTCTAGAGTTTTCTCTCTGCAGCACTCCACCAATCAAACCTTTATGGTAGAGTGGCCAGGCAGAAGCTACTCCTCAGTAAATTAGACTGTGAAAGAGTGGAAGCCTTGGTCAACACTTAGCTTGCATTTTCATTTTGACCATGAAATGAATGATGCATTAATCATTTTAGGTGCAAAAACATAAAATTCAAGTAAAAGGCACGTGACAGTCTGCTTGGAGTTTGCCAAAATACACCTAAAGACTCTCAGACCGTGTGAAACAAGATTCTCTGGACTGATGAAACCAATATTGAACTATTTGGCCTGAATGCCAAGCGTCAAGTCTGGAGGAAATCTGGCACCATCCCTACAGTGAAGCATGGTGGTGGCAGCATCATGCTGTTGGGATGTTTTTCAGTGGCAGGGACTGGGACACTAGTCAGGATCGAGGGAAAGATGAACGGAGCCAAGTACAGAGAGATCCTTGATGAAAACCTCCTCCAGAGCGGTCAGGACCTCAGACTGGGGCGAAGGTTCACCTTCCAACAGGACAACGACCCTAAGCACACAGCCAAGACAACACAGGAGTGGTTTCGGGACAAGTCTCTGAATATCCTTGTGTGGCCCAGCCAGTGCCCGGACTTGAACCAGATCGAACATCTCTGGAGAGACCTTGAAATAGCGGTGCAGTGACGCTCCCCATCCAACATGACAGAGCTTAAGAGGATCTGCGGAGAGGAATGAGAGGAACTCCCCAAATACAGGTGTGCCAAGCTTGTAGCGTCATACCCAAGAAGACTCAAGACTGTAATTGCTGCAAAAGATGCTTTAACAAAGTACTGAGTAAATGTGATATTTCAGTTTTTATTTAGTATAAATTAGCAAACATTTCTAAAAAATTGTTTTTGCTTTGTCATTATGGGGTATTGTGTGTAGATTGATGAGGGAAAAAAACTATTTATGTGGAATGTGGAAAAGTCAGGGGTCTGAATACTTTCCAAATGCACTGTACCTAATCTAACTGCCACCTATAGTCTTTTGACTTGGAGTGCCAGGATTAGGGTTTCTAATCCTAGTTACATCATTAGCATTAGCATTACTGAGGGAAATCCATGCAGTGATAGACCTACTGTATATTATCAAGCTCCATACAGTGGGCCTTAGCTGCTAGGCTGTGTGGTGGCATATTTCTGCTTTACAAATGAGGAGAGTTACAAACTACACACCAGTCAGAGTTATACTTAAACTACATCTTTAATAATAATAAGCTTTGCAATAGCATTTGACTTTCAACAATTCACTATTTCTAATGAACCGTTGAGAAGTACCAACAGAAAAGTACAAAGATCTTTTATAGCCAAGATACACCCCTCTCAACTTACATGACGAATCACAGATCTTAGGAACAGTTCACAAAGAAAGACTTTTACTTGAGAAAGATATCTATAAACCATAGCAGACAGTTACTGCTGTGTCAACAGTTTTCATTGTAAAGACCAGTGTCTGGCCCCCTCACTCCAAAAGGGAACCGTCTCTCCCTGGTACGGCATAGAACAAAACCATTAGCTTAAGTTATCTGGAATGCTCTTTAGGTTTTATCACCCAAAGACATTGTAAATCTCCTCTGTCCGTGTTATCTCATAGAAGCCCATCCTCAGTGGAACACACACACAATACTCTATTCTGTCGAATGTAACAACTATTATAATGTAATACAAGCATTATAACATAATCTTACAAGCATTATAACATAATCTTGCAATTTTCCACAACAGCTGCCTAATCAATTCAAAGGCAGTGTTGGGTCAAATACATTTGTGATCTGGGTCAATAATATAACTTTTACCAACACGTTACAGAGTGTGTAGGCGGTGGAGTGCAGGGAATGTGACTCCTGATCTAACTAACAACATGTATCACGGAGCTGTATCACGGAGCTGTATCACAGAGCTGTATCACGGAGCTGTATCACAGAGCTGTATCACGGAGCTGTATCACGGAGCTGTATCACGGAGCTGTATCACYGAGCTGTATCACGGAGCTGTATCACGGAGCTGTATCACAGAGCTGTATCACAGAGCTGTATCACAGAGTAGTGCACCAGAGAAAGAGACAAAAGATAAGCAGAGCATCAAATATTTCCTCTCCTCCTCCCTTAGAACTTTTTGAGGATCTGGGGACCCATGTCAAATCTTTTCAGTCTCCTGAGGGGGAAAAGGTGTTGTCATGTCCTCTTCACAACTGTCTTGGTGTGTTTGGACCATGATAGTTCGTTGGTGATGTGGACACCAAGGAACTTGAAACTCTTGACCCACTCCACTACAGCCCTGTTGCTGTTAATGGAGGTGTGTTCGGCCCTCCTTTTCCTGTAGTCCACGATAATCTCTTTTGTCTTGCTCACGTTGAGGAAGAGGTTGTTGTCCTAGCACCACACTGCCAGGTCTCTGAACTCCTCCCTATAGGCTGTCTCATCGTTGTCGGTGATCAAGCCTACCACCTTTGTGTCGTCAGCAAACTTAATGATGGTCCTGGAGTCGTGGGTAAACAGGGAGTACAGGAGGGGACTAAGCACACACCCCTGAGGGGGTCCCCGTGTTGAGGATCAGAGTGGCAGATGTGTTGTTGCCTACCCTTGGACTTGTTACGGATAAAAGTTAGTGCGTGATGACGTAGTGCACACAAAATGTACTATTTCGCTTAAGATTTCATTTACCTAATAAAATCTAAAGTTCATAATGTTTCCATCGCATTTTCAACTCAAGAGAGAGTTTTGTCACAAAATCTGTTCCGTTAAATAAGAACTGTGCCTACTCTGGTTTTGGCACGCGTGCTCTAGCCAACAGCTCACCAACAGCTCACATTGCAGGTTGGTTTGTCTATAGGATGGGATTATTATGGGTAAGAGTGAGAACATTTTTATTTGTCAAATGGTATTCAAGCATCGATCACAAGAATAAGACCCTCCATATTTATTGGAAAGGAGCACCAAGATCACCTTGCACTTTCACCACCTTGTGAAGTTCCTCATAACTTATTTAATCTGTAGCCTAATAAACTGCATGGTTTCCTGAGTCGTAGTGAGAGGACCACACACCATATCATCGAGTGACTCGCAATTTACTTCAATATGATGGTTATTATATCAATATTTGTGCATAAAGGCGTTTCCACCACCATTTCCTGCATAATTAATTTTACTGACACAAAAAGATCCCACCATGTCGAATGAACCAATTATGTCGCCATTTATAAAACTGTATCGATACTACCTGTTTCCATCAAAACTGTCATGATTTTCTTTTTATGCGGTATGACTTTACTCGCAAAAAACTGGATGGAAACGTGGTTKCTGTAATAGATTTCCATTAAAATGGTTAAAAAGAGCTTTTTATTGTAACGATCGTCTGTTGAAGAAGGTGTGGACCAAAGCGCAGCATGGTAAGTGTTCATGCTTACTTTATTAAAACTGAACACTGAGACAAAATAACAAAAATAGAACAACGCGAAACAGTCCTGTCTGGTGCAGACACAAAACAACTACCCACAAAAACCATGTGGGAAAAAGCTACCTAAGTATGGTTCTCAATCAGAGACAACGATAGACAGCTGCCTCTGATTGAGAACGACACCCGGCCAAACAACAAAGAAATACAAAACATAGAAAATTAACATAGAATGCCCACCCAAATCACACCCTGACCAAACCAAAATAGAGACATAAAAAGCTCTCTACATTTTTCCCCAAAACACTCTGCTAGGACTGTCTGGGAGTGGTCTGAGTGGGGAGGGGAAAACTGAAAACTAGCTGTTATTGGCAGAGAGGTTTGGAACTCTCTTTGTTATTGGTCTATTAACCAATTTTGGAGGTTGGTTCGGTTTTGGTTTGATTATGGAAAAATTATCGTTTTCGATTTCGGTTTAGATATTTTTTTTACATTAAATGCATTATGAAATAATGACATACAAATTATTTTTGAGCTTTCCTCTGTCAGAGGTCCACATTGGGTAGACATCAATAGAAAAATAGGAAATTACTATGAAATAATAAAACATTTTATTAATTCGTTTTTATTTTATGACATTATTATTTTTCATTCCATAAAGTAATCATCTCATCTCTACTCAGCCAGTAGCAGCCAGTCAAACAACCATAATGTTATCTCTGTGCTCCAATACTGTATCGCTTTAGTCATCCTATTTAGCCAGCCTGCCTGAGTATGCTGCAGAGCTGTCTGACAAAAATAATTTGACTAGTTCTTCAAACCCACTAGTTATTGTGTTGTCTACATTCCTCTCTCATTTGGTCTATGCTCTATGTGTGTATCCAGCCTAATGTAACAGTTGTTAAAGTCAATGAATGTATATACTTTATGAAGGTAATAATACCGTTTCTAAACCCAGAGGAGCAACATCGCGGGAACACTTGAGAAACACACCAACAGACCAGGCTGGGGTTTGGGGTTTGAGAAGTGATGAATTCTTCCTTATTTCTTAATTTTCTTGAAATCTAAAAACGCAACCTAGACCAATGTCTTAAGGAGTTGAACATGTTATTACTCCAACCTCGTGAAAGTGACAAACTGACGTTTGAATTTTACGTTGAAAACAACTTCAATGAGTGCTTTTGATTTGATGGCCTTTAAATGCGTATTTCGGTGCAAGACGACCGTGAGACCCGCTGACGGTTTTCTGCCCAGAAGTTTAGCTAGCCAACTTTGCCATGACATTGCCTACAAGCATGATCAGTGATTTCTATTGGAGAAGCAGTTTCTGGCTACATTCCAAACACGTAAAAGACACACTCTCTCCCCACAGCCCTCAAATTAAGTGGACACTTCTAATGATGTATCATGGCGTATGACGAGTTGACACTTGTAGGGCAAGGGGCGAGGGAAGAATTAGTTAATTTTAAAAGGACCACCCTTGTGTGATGTCAGGGAAAGTTGTATGCCCTATCTAACGTTTCCAAAAGCTAACCAAACAAAAACATTATTACCTTCACATAATTACTTTTTGCATGGTAGACTTTACTGAGAAAGACTGTGATGACTCAAACTTTTGGATGCATTAATATTAATGAAGTAACAATTCCCGCCTTTTGTTCAGTCTGTTGTGATACAGCCCATGTAACAGCCAGCGGAGCTGCTGAAGGAAAGGCTCCTGGGCCAACTGACGGCTCAGGGAAAAACAACATCAACGCTAACATATTGGCTTAAAATGGGTGTACTGTACTGCACTCTTAGAAAAAATGGTGCTATCTTGAACCTAAAAGGGTTCTTCGTCTGTCCCCATTAGAAGAACCCTTTGAAGAACCCTTTTTGGTTCCAGATAGAACCCTTTTGGTTCGTAGAACCCTTTTTGGTTCCATGTAGAAATTGTCCCACAGAGGGGTTCTACATGCAACCCAAAATAATTCTACCTGGAATCAAAAAGGGTTTTCCTATGGGGCCAGCTGAAGAACCCCTTTGGAACCATTTTTTCAAAGAGTGTAATATGACCCTTTCCCACCTGGACAAAAGGAACACCTACATACGAATAATATACTTTGACTACAGCTCAGCGTTCAACACCATAGTGCTCTCCAAATTCATCACTAAGCTAAGAACCCTGGGATTAAACACCTCCCTCTGCAATTGTATACTGGACTTTCTGACGGGCTGTCCCAAGGTGGTGATGGTAGACAACAACACAGGGGCCCCTCAGGGGTGTGTGCTTAGCCCCCTCCTGTACTCCTTCTTCACCCACGACTGCACAGTAGCACACAACTCCACCACCATCATTAATGTTGTTGACAACACGACGGTGGTAGGCTTGATCACCGACAACGATGAGACAGCCTATAGGGAGGAGTTCAGAGACCTGGCAGTGTGGTGCCAGGACAACAACCTCTTCCTCAACTTCAGCAAGACAAAGGAGCTGATCATGGACTACAGGAAACGGAGGGCCGAGCACGCCCCATTCACATCGATGGGGCTGTAGTGGAGACTCTCGAGAGCTTTAAGTTCCTCTGTGTCCACATCACTAAGGGCCTAGCAAGATCCAAACACACCAACACAGTCGTGAAGAGGGCACGACAACGCCTCTTCCCCGTCAGAAGGCTGAAAAGATTTGGCATTAGCCATCAGATCCTCAAAAAGTTCCACAGCTGTACCATTGAGAGCATCTTGACTGGTTGTATCACCACTTCTTATGGCAACTGCTCGGCTTCCGACTGCAAGGCGCTACAGAGGGTAGTGCGTACGGCCCAGTACATCAATGGGGCCCGAGCTCCCATCCATCCAGGACCTCTATACCAGGCGGTGTCAGAGGATGGCCCTAAAAATTGTCAAAGACTCCAGCCACACAAGTCACAGTCTGTTCTCTCTGCTACCGTATGGCAAGCTGTACCGGAGCGCCAAGTCTGGGACTAAAAGGCTCCTGAACAGCTTCTACCCCAAAGCCATAAGACTGCTGAATAGTTAATTAAATGGCTGTCTGGACTCCCCCCACCCCCTACCTACATGTACATAGCACTTCAATCAATCAATCACCTAACCAAACCTACATGTACATATTACCTCAATCACCCCAACTACCTCATACCCCAGTACACTGACTCAGTACCGGTACTCCTTGTATATAACCTGTATATAACCTGTATATAGCCTCTATATAGCCTGTGTATAGCCTGTATATAGCCTCTATATAGCCTGTATATAGCCTGTGTATAGCCTGTGTATAGCCTGTATATAGCCTGTATATAGCCTGTATATAGCCTGTATATAGCCTGTATATAGCCTCGCTAATGTTATTTTATTTTGTTATTTTATTGTTACTATTTTAGTTTTATCCATTTGTTAAATTTCATACTTTTTAACTGCATTGTTGGTTAAGGGCTTGTAAGTAAGCATTTCACGGTAAGGTCTACACCTGTTGTATTCGGCGCATGTGACAAATAACAATGTTTTTGATTTGATTTGACATGTTAAATGGTCTTTGAAATTTCCAGGGCAATTTACCGGAGTTATAGCTATTACCATTCTAACTCAATTATGCCTAAACTGCTCCTTTTCCAGATAAGCCCTATGTCATTTCAGGACATTATATACATACTGCCAATTCTTGTTTGATATTTACAATGCCATTTGGTGAATTTCTATACATATTGCTGTTGTGTATCGTATTGCAGTATCACCATTTCACAACCGTTGTATTGAGAACTACACTACATATCTAGGTAGGGAGGAGGAAGGGGAGGGTAGGGAGGAGGAAGGGGAGGGATGGAGGAGGAAGCGGGATGTAGAGGAGGAGGGTCGAAAAGGGAGGAGGTTAGGTAGGAGGAGAAGGGGGGTAGGAGAGCGGAAGGGATGGAGAGATGAGGAGAGAAGGGGAGGGTAGGGAGAGGGGAAGGAGACAGGAGGAAGGAGGAGGAGGGATGAGGAAGGGGGGAAGGGAGGAGGAAGGGGAAGTGAAGAGGGGGTTAGAGGGAGGTGGGGAAAAGGAGGGAGGTGGGTAGGAGAGGAGAAGAGGAGAGTAGAGGTAGGAGAAGAGTAGTGAGGAGGGAGGGTAGGTGAGAGAAGGGAGGAGGAGAGAGGAAGGTGGAGGGAGGGAGAGTAAGGAAAGGGGAGGTAGAGGAGGAGGAGGGAGTGAGGAGAAGGGAAGGAGGAGGGAGGTAGGAGGCAGAATCGGAGTATGGAGGAGAGAGTGGGAAAGGTGGGAGAGAGGGAGGAAGAGAAAGAGAAGGAGGGTAGAATGGAGGTAGTTAGAGAGGGGAGTAGTAGGAAGAGTTATAGAGGGTAAGGAGGAGGAGGTAGCGAGGGGAGTAGGGAGAGAAAAGGAGAGGAGGGTAGTAGCGGAGGAGCGACAGGCGAGGTAGGAGGGTGGCACTCAGCACCTGCGGACTCTTCCTATCATGCTTCCCTGTTGTCCAACTCCAACTGAATGGCTTGCTTAGGTCGTAGAAGTTGTTTGTCAGGCCTCCAACTAATGTGCTGGGGTCGCGTAGAGAGTGGTTCCAGTGTCAGGCTCCATACTGAATGACGCTGGCTGGGGTCGGTAGAGATGTGTGTTGTGCCACAGCCTCCATTACTGATCCTGCTGTGTCTTGGTGCATAGACAGGTTGTTTGTCGCCTCCCATACTGAATGGCTGCTGGACGGGTCTGTAGAAGGTGTTGTGGTCAGAGCCTCCATACTAAATGCTGCGGGAGCATCTGTTTTTTTGAGGAGTGTGTTCTTGTCAGCCCATACTGAGGATAGCTTTGCTTGTTTTGTCTGCACTCCGACAGGACAGAGTTATCCGTGCTTGTTCAGTGTTCTTACCTTTTATTTACTGTGATTTATGTCTCTTCCTAGTGTTGATTCAGTAGATTTATGATGAGAGTTGAGTTAGCTGAACACTTACCACTCGCTGCCTGGTCACGCACACTTCTTCAACAGACGATCGTTACAATTAAAAAGCTCTTTTTAACCATTTTAATGGAAATCTATTACAGGAAACCACGTTTCCAATTTCCAATTTTTTTGCTACGAAGTAAAGTCATTACCGCATAAAAAACGAAA
>NC_036844.1:33587849-33603739 GCF_002910315.2 Salvelinus sp. IW2-2015
GCAGTATACTGTACATGTCAATGTGTTAATCTACAGTATACTGTACATGTCAATGTTAATCTACAGTATACTGTACATGTCAATGTGTTAATCTACAGTTTACTGTACATGTCAATGTGTTAATCTACAGTATACTGTCAGTGTCAGTGTGTTAATCTACAGTATACTGTCAGTGTCAATGTGTTAATCTACAGTATACTGTCAGTGTCAATGTGTTAATCTACAGTATACTGTCTGTGTCAGTGTGTTAATCTACAGTATACTGTCTGTGTCAATGTGTTAATCTACATATACTGTACATGTCAATGTGTTAATCTACAGTATACTGTACATGTCAGTGTTTTAATCTACAGTATACTGTACATGTCTGTGTCAATGTGTTAATCTACAGTATACTGTACAGTGTCAATGTGTTAATCTACAGTATACTGTACATGTCAATGTGTTAATCTACAGTATACTGTCTGTGTCAAGTGTGTTAATCTACAGTATACTGTACATGTCAATGTGTTAATCTACAGATACTGTACATGTCAATGTGTTAATCTACAGTATACTGTACATGTCAGTGTGTTAATCTACAGTATACTCTGTGTCAGTGTGTTAATCTACAGTATACTGTCTGTGTCAGTGTGTTAATCTACAGTATACTGTCAGTGTCAATGTGTGTTTAATCTACAGTATACTGTACATGTCAATGTGTTAATCTACAGTATACTGTCTGTGTCAGTGTGTTAATCTACAGTATACTGTACATGTCAATGTGTTAATCTACAGTATTACTGTACTATGTCAATGTGTTAATCTACAGTATACTGTACATGTCAATGTGTTAATCTACAGTATACTGTCTGTGTCAGTGTGTTAATCTACAGTATACTGTACAATGTCAATGTGTTAATCTACAGTATACTGTAACATGTCAATGTGTTAATCTACAGTATCTGACATGTCAGTGTGTTATCTACAGTATACTGTACATGTCAATGTGTTAATCTACAGTATACTGTCAGTGTCAATGTGTAATCTACAGTATACTGTACATGTCAATGTGTTAATCTACAGTATACTGTCTGTGTCAGTGTTGTTAATCTACAGTATACTGTACATGTCAGTGTGTTAATCTACAGTATACTGTACATGTCAGTGTGTTAATCTACAGTATACTGTACATGTCAATGTGTTAATCTACAGTATACTGTACATGTCAATGTGTAATCTACAGTATACTGTACATGTCAATGTGTTAATCTACAGTATACTGTACATGGCAATGTGTTAATCTACAGTATACTGTCAGAGTCAATGTGGTTAATCTACAGTATACTGTACATGTCAGTGTGTTAATCTACAGTATACTGTACATGTCAATGTGTTAATCTACAGTATACTGTACATGTCAATGTGTTAATCTACAGTATACTGTCTGTGTCAATGTGTGTTAATCTACAGTATACTGTACATGTCAGTGTGTTAATCTACAGTATACTGTACATGTCAGTGTGTTAATCTACAGTATACTGTCAGGTTCAATGTGTTAATCTACAGTATACTGTACATGTCAAGTGTTAATCTACAGTATACTGTACATGTCAATGTGTTAATCTACAGTATACTGTACATGTCAATGTGTTAATCTACAGTATACTGTTCTGTGTCAATGTGTTAATCTACAGTATACTGTACATGTCAGTGTGTTAATCTACAGTATACTGTACATGTCAATGTGTTAATCTACAGTATACTGTACATGTCAATGTGTTAATCTACAGTATACTGTCTGTGTCAATGTGTTAATCTACAGTATACTGTACATGTCAGTGTGTTAATCTACAGTATACTGTCAGTGTCAATGTTGTTAATCTACAGTATACTGTACATGTCAGTGTGTTAATCTACAGTATACTGTACATGTCAATGTGTTAATCTACAGTATACTGTACATGTCAATGTGTTAATCTACAGTATACTGTCTGTGTCAATGTGTAATCTACAGTATACTGTACATGTTCAGTGTGTTAATCGACAGTATACTGTACATGTCAATGTGTTAATCTACAGTATACTGTACATGTCAATGTGTTAATCTACAGTATACTGTACATGTCAATGTTGTTAATCTACAGTATACTGTACATGTCAATGTGTTAATCTACAGTATACTGTCAGAGTCAATGTGTTAATCTACAGTAACTGTCCAGAGTCAGATGTGTTAATCTACCAGTATACTGTACATGTCAGTATGTTTAATCGACAGTATACTGTACAGTCTGTGTCAATGTGTTAATCTACAGTATACTGTCCGTGTCAATGTGTTAATCTACAGTATACTGTCTGTGTCAGTGTGTTAATCTACAGTATTACGGACATGGTCAATGTGTTAATCTACAGTATACTGTACATGTCAGTGTGTTAATCGACAGTATACTGTCAGTGTCAGTGTGTTAATCTACAGTATACTGTACATGTCAATGTGTTAATCGACAGTATACTGTACATGTCAATGTGTTAATCTACAGTATACTGTACATGTCAGTGTGTTAATCGACAGTATACTGCACATGTCAGTGTGTTAATCGACAGTATACTGCACATGTCAGTGTGTTAAGGCTCATTGTAGTCTCACACTTGAAGCTTCATTTGTCTTTCATTATACCCCTGTTGGAGTATTTATACATGGGTGCATGAACTCCATTTCTCCCTCTTTATTTTTACTCAGCTATATCTTATAATTCTAGTCCTGGTGTATTCCGCAGGGTTGCCTAGCAACACCATTCTTAAAGTCCAGAGCATATATTTGCGTATACATTACAGTGGATGGCGTATAGTACAGGAAGGCTTTAGGGACGGAGGAGGAGATTGGCACACGCTTAAAAGCTGGTACGACGGCAAATATTCTACAAGGAAAGAACGAGATTATATTTGTTTCATTTCTTATATGTGTAATGGTGCAGTGGAGGCTGGTGAGGGGAGGACGGCTCATAATAATGTCTGGAACAAATGGAATGGCATCAAACACATGGAAACCATGGAAACCATGTGTTTGATGTATTTGATACCATTCCACTCATTCCGCTCCAGCCATTACCACGAGCCCGTCCTCCCCAATGAAGGTGCCACCAACCTCCTGTGGTATGGTGATACTGCCGAAACACTACTTACTGATAATGATAAATGCTGCTGCTACACAGCAGAAGGGTTTTTGTGAAGCTACCGCTCACACCAGAAAATTCTGGATGATGGAGGAGGCTTGGTTTATCTCATCTCCGATGCAATCATGAACTTGATCAAGGGGCAATGGCTTTTTACTGTAAGACTGATACACCTCCCATGATTGGTGAAGGAGAATGAGCTGTACAGACTGAGCAGACAGTGAAAGAGATTGAGCTGTGCAGATTGAGCAGACAGTGAAGGAGTGTATGAACAGAGGGGTAGATATTAGGAGGAAAAAGGGGGTCTCCCCTGCCAATTTGGGTCACTCATTAATACTGCAGAAAGCCCTCTGCTCTCGGACAGAAAGAGAGCATTTATTTGGCAAAGCGACATTGTTATCTTGCTGACTGCCCGCCCCCTCACTTTCATTACTGGGGAGAGTAGCTTGTGTCAATGTGACCTCTCTCTCCCCAACCTCCTCCCTCTGTACCGTGCCCACCATCACCCTTCCTTCCTTCCTTCCTTCCTTCCTTCCTTCCTTCCTTCCTTCCTTCCTTCCTTCCTTCCTTCCTTCCTTCCTTCCTTCCTTCCTTCCTCCTTCCCTCCCTCCTCACCTTACCATGCTTCCTCTTCTTCCTTCCTTCCCTCCCTACCGCCCACCCTCATCCCTCCCTACCACCCACCCTCATCCCTCCCTACCACCCCTGTAGGTATAAAAAATATATTTGAAAATTATCATTGAATTTGGTCTTTACTGCTATAGCCCATAGAAACGCATTGAATAACACATTCGTACAAGGCATAACAGACAGTCCAAAAAAATCTATCATAAGGAATAAGGTTTTTAGGTATCGTTTTGAATTGTCATCCAATTCGGAATTCTAGGTCGGAAACTCAGGCATCTTTCTGGAGCTATCTTAATTTGATCTATCTGTTGTCACAGAGAACTCTCCTGCACAACAGAACATGCTAATTGGAGTGTACTCAAGGTTTAGAAAGGCTTCTAAAGTTTGTAATTTCCATTTTAACATTTCAGACTTGATTTGCCCTAACAACCTCATACAAAAATGTCCAATAATAATAATAATTCACATTTCCTGTCGCTGCAGAATTATTTTCCTGCTGTGAGAAGCAGGGTCAAAGGAAGATAGCACACCTGTAATGTTTCCTGCGTCATGAAACTATCTGTCTGCGTGTTTGGCTTTCAGATCACCAGAAGCTGGACAGAGAGGCCAGGATCTGCCGACTGCTGAAGCACTCCAACATCGGTGAGTTCTGTAGCAGACCGATCAGGTCATGCAGGCTTCCTCATCCTACTCCCACTCGTTCAGTATATATCATAAGCTCTATGGCAAATGCAGCTTGGAAACACACAAAAAGTACTATGATCCATAAAGATGTGTTCTATTTCTTTTCATTATTGATTGGCTTGATTCCACAATATCATGTGTCACATTACACACATTCTTTCACTCTACCTATGAAGTAGTTCAGATTGGGACACTTCAGAAATATACGTCACTAGCCTTGGGTCAGATTCTGTTGAGAGCATAGTAAACTTTCAGTTAACTATAGTACAGTATTGACGTCATCTGCTTCCATTGAGCTGAATCATGGACACAGTGAAAGTACAACAGTCATCCAGAGAGATAGAACGCTAGCTCGTTGTTGTGGTGGTTCCTGTGTGTACAGCTGGCACCGTCAGACCACGGTGTGTAATTTACTGATTAACAGGCTGGGAAGCACTTTTCTACTTTTCTTAGCCCCACACGTGTTTAATAATGCATCCCACTCGCTGCCACGGACAAGATCAGCTGCATTATTAATCCAAAGATATTTTCATCCGTGTTTGAAATGAGAGAGAGAGAGAGAGACACAGACAGACAGACCCACCCACCCACCCAACTGTATGTCTAAACCGACCGACCCGACTCACCCACCCCCCCACCCACCACCCAAACTGTATGTCTAAACCGACCGACCGACCCACCCACCCACCCACCCACCACCCAACTGTATGTCTAACAGCCCTGAGTGGTCAGAGAAGAACTAATAACAAGTTGACCTGTGGATGCCCTCAGGTCAGGTTGTACGCTGCTTTGTGTACTGTCAGGGATAGAAGAGATTATAGAGAGAGGACAGAGAGAGGGGGATGAGAGAGGATATAGAGAGGGGTATAATAAAGAGGAAATAGAGAGGAGGATAGAGATGGATAGAGAGAGGATATAGAGAGGGGGATAGAGAGAGGATATAAAGAGATAGAGATGAGAAGAGAGAGGATAGAGAGAGGTTTAGAGAGAAGATTGAGAGAGGGATAGAGATGATATAGAGAGGACAGATATAAGATAGAGAGAGGATATAAATGGATAGAGGGGATAGAGAGAGAATAGACAGAAGATATAACGAGGTTAGAGAGAGGATAGAGAGAAGAGAGAGGAGAGATAATAAAGAGAAGAAAGAGAGAGGATATAGAGAGAGGGATAGAGGATGATTGAAGAGGATAGAGATGATAAGAGAGGATTGAGAGAGGGATAGAGATGATAGAGAGGATAGAGGATAGAGAGAAGATAAGAAAGGATAGAGAGAAGATAGAGAGAAGATAGAGAGAGGATAGAGTGAGGATAGGGAGTGGATAGATAGATGATTTAGAGAGGGGGATGATATAGAGAGGATAGAGAGAGGGATAGAGAGGGATAGAGAGGGATAGAGAGGGATAGAGAGGATATAGAGAGGGATAGAGATGATATAGAGAGGATAGAGAGAGGATAGAGAGAGGATAGAGTGAGGATAGAGAGTGGATAATAGATATTTAGAGAGGGGCATATAGAGAGAGGGATATAGAGAGGGATAGAGAGAAGGATAGAAAGAGGATAGAGAGAGCATAGAGAGAGGGATAGAGATGATATAGAGAGGATATAGAGAGGATAGAGAGAGGATAGATTATATAGACAGGGGGATAGAGAGGGAGGATGGAGAGAGGATAGAGAGAGGATAGAGAGATGATATAGAGAGGATTAGGATAGGGAACCAACCACGCCCACACCCCATATAAGCCCCTTCAGATCAGACCTATGCCCCCCCCCCCAAAAATGGCCTCAACATGAGAGTCACACCTACGCCCAGGCTGTGAGAAGGCAAACAGGCCCAACCCCCACTCTTACACTAGCCCAAGCCAATGGCATGTACCAGATGCTCAGCAGGCTCTGCTCACATTTACTGGTCTGAGTCCAAACCACACAACCAACAACATTGGACACTTTATGGAACACAAAGCCTTCACTATCTCATCCTGGAATATCCAAGGCCTTAGGTCATCTGCCTTTGGCCTAAAGAGCAGGAACCTGGACTTACATTTACATTTACATTTAAGTCATTTTAGCAGACGCTCTTATCCAGAGCGACTTACAAGTTGGTGCATTCACCTTATGAATATCCAGTGGAACAACCACTTTACAATAGTGCATCTAACTCTAAGGGGGGGGGGGGGGGGGGTTAGAAGGATTACTTTATTCCTATCCTAGGTATTCCTTAAAGAGGTGGGGTTTCAGGTGTCTCCGGAAGGTGGTGATTGATTCCGCTGACCTGGCGTCGTGGGGGAGTTTTGTTCCACCATTGGGGTGCCAGAGCAGCGAACAGTTTTGACTGGGCTGAGCGGGAAGCTGTACTTCCTCAGAGGTAGGGAGGCGAGCAGGCCAGAGGTAGATGAACGCATGGCCCTTGTTTGGGTGTAGGGCCTGATCAGAGCCTGAAGGTACGGAGGTGCCGTTCCCCTCACAGCTCCGTAGGCAAGCACCATGGTCTTGTAGCGGATGCGAGCTTCAACTGGAAGCCAGTGGAGAGAGCGGAGGAGCGGGTGACGTGAGAGAACTTTGGGAAGGTTGAACACCAGACGGGCTGCCGGCGTTCTGGATGAGTTGTAGGGGTTAATCGCACAGGCAGGGAGCCCAGCCAACAGCGAGTTGCAGTAATCCAGACGGGAGATGACAAGTGCCTGGATTAGGACCTGCGCCGCTTCCTGTGTGAGGCAGGGTCGTACTCTGCGAATGTTGTAGAGCATGAACCTACAGGAACGGGTCACCGCCTTGATGTTGGTTGAGAACGACAGGTGTGTTGTCCAGGATCACGCCAAGGTTCTTAGCGCTCTGGGAGGAGGACACAATGGAGTTGTTCAAGCGTGATGGCAAGATCATGGAACGGCAGTCCTTCCCCGGGAGGAAGAGCAGCTCCGTCTTGCCGAGGTTCAGCTTGAGGTGGTGATCCGTCATCCACACTGATATGTCTGCCAGACATGCAGAGATGCGATTCGCCACCTGGTTATCAGAAGGGGGAAAGGAGAAGATTAATTGTGTGTCGTCTGCATAGCAATGATAGGAGAGACCATGTGAGGATATGACAGAGCCAAGTGACTTGGTGTATAGCGAGAATAGGAGAGGGCCTAGAACAGAGCCCTGGGGACACCAGTGGTGAGAGCACGTGGTCACCAAATAAATAAGAAATACAGACATTGTCATCCTAAAAGAAACATGGTATAGAGGAAATGGACCCACTGGTTGCCCTCTAGGTTACAGAGAGATGGTCGTCCCATCCGCCAAACTACCAGGTGTGAAACAGGGAAGAGACTCAGGGGGTATGCTAATTTGGTATAGAGCAGACCTAACTCATTAAATGACTCAAAACAGGAACATTTTCCATTTGGCTAGAAATTCAAAAGGAAATGATCTCAACAGAGAAAAATGTCCTCCTGTGTGCTACCTATATCCCCTCACTAAAATCCCCATACTTTAATGAAGACAGCTTCTCCATCCTGGAGGGGGAAATCAATCATTCCCAGGCCCAGGGACATGTCTGTGGCGACCTAAATGCCAGAACTGGACAAGATCCTGACGCCCTCAGCACACAGGGGGACAAACGCGTACCTGGAGGGCCTCCAGTAGCTGTGCCACTAGAGATCCTGGTTCGAGTCCAGGCTCTGTCACAGCCAGCCGTGACTGGGAGACCCATGGGGCGGCGCACAATTGGCCCAACGACGTCCGGGTTTGTGGAGGGTTTGGCCGGCAGGGGGCGGGGATGTCCTTGTCCCATCGTGCTCTAGTGACGTCTGTGGCAGGCCGGGCGCATGCACGCTGACATGGTCGCCAGGTGTATGGTGTTTCCTCTGACACATTGGTGTGGCTGGCTTCCGGGTTAAGCAGGCATTGTGTCAAGAAGCAGTGCGGCGAGGTCAGTACAGGTGCATCAAAGCTGGGACCGAGAGACTGAAAAACAGCTTCTATCTCAAGGCCATCAGACTGTTAAACAGCCACCACTAACATTTAGTGGCTGCTGCCAACATACTGACTCAAATCTCTAGCCACTTTAATAATAAAAAATTGGATGTAATAAATGTATCACTAGTCACTTTAAACAGTGCCACTTTATATAATGTTTACATAGCCTACATCACTCATCTCATATGTATATACTGTACTCTATACCATCTACTGCATCTTGCCTATGCCACACGGCCATCGCTCATCCATATATTTATATGTACATATTCTTATTCATTCCTTTACACTTGTGTGTATAAGGTAGTTGTTGTGAAATTGTTAGATTACTTGTTAGAAATTACTGCACGGTCGGAACTAGAAGCACAAGCATTTCGCTACAATCACATTAACATCTGCTAACCTTGTGTATGTGACCAATAACATTTGATTTGATTTGATTTGGCTTGGTTGGGTCATGTTTTAGAGGACGCACGGCTCTCGACATTTGCCTCTCCCGAGTCTGTACGGGAGTTGCAGTGATGAGACAAGACTAACTACCAATTGGATACCACGAAAATTGGGGAGAAAAAGGGGCAAAAGTTCAAAAATAACAAGTAAAACACCTACCTGGAGGCGACAGCATTCCCTTCCCCATATGCCCCCCTAGGCACAACTACGACAACATAACCAACAAAAACGGGCCACAACTTCTGCAGCTCTGTCGCACGCTAGGTCTGTACATAGTCAATGGTAGGCTTCGAGGGGACTCCTACGGTAGGTACACCTATAGCTCATCTCTTGGCAGTAGACTACTTTATCACTGACCTCAACCCAGAGTCTCTCAGAGCGTTCACAGTCAGCCCACAAACACCCCTATCAGATCACAGCAAAATCACAGTCTACTTGAACAGAGCAATACTCAATTATGAAGCATCAAAGCTGAAGGAACTGAATAATATTAAGAAATGCTATAAATGGAAGGAAAGTAGTGTGGAAATTTACCAAAAAACAATAAGGCAACAACAAATTCAATCCCATTTAGACATCTTCCTGGACAAAACGATTCACTGTAATAGTGAAGGTGTAAACTTGGCAGTAGAAAACTTAAACAGTATATTTGACCTCTTAGCTTTCCTATCAAATCAAAATGTTAAGCAGAACAATGACAAATGATTTGATGAAGAATGCAAAAACCTAAGAAAGAAATTGAGAAACCTATCCAACCAAAAACATAGAGACCCAGAAAACCTGAGCCTACGCCTTCACTATGGTGAATCACTAAAACAATACAGAAATACACTACCGAAAAAGAAGGAACATCACGTCAGAAATATGCTCATGTAACAGTTTAACTTTAGACCGTCCCCTCGCCACGGGCGCGAACCAGGGACCCTCTGCACACATCAACAACAGTCACCCACGAAGCATCGTTACCCATCGCTCCACAAAGGCCGCGGCCCTTGCAGGGCAAGGGGAACCACTACTTCAAGGTCTCAAAGCGAGTGACGTAACCGATTGAAACGCTATTAGCGTGCACCACAGCTAACTAGCTAACCATTTCACATCCGTTACACTCAATGTAATTGAAGAATCCATAGACTCTAACCACTTCTGGGAAATTTGGAAAACACTAAACAAACAACAACACGAAGAGTTATTTATCCAAAACAGATAAGAAGAAACAGCAAAAACATATACATGATCAAATACAAATAAACAGACCACAAATTCCAATTGGCTATACTTAAACTCTTTAACATCATCCTTAGCTCTGGCATCTTCCCCAATATTTGGAACCAAGGACTGATCACCCCAAAATTTGACCCCAATAACTACCACGGGATATGCGTCAACAGCAACCTTGGGAAAATCCTCTGAATTATCATTAACAGCAGACTCGTACATTTCCTCAGTGAAAACAATTGTCACGCTCTGACTTTAGTTATATTTGTTTTCTTTATTATTTGGTTAGGTCAGGGTGTGACAAGGGTGGTTTGGTTAGTTTTGAATTGTCTAGGGGAATGTAGGTTTATGGTGGCCTGAATTGGTTCCAAATCAGAGACAGCTGTTTATCGTTGTCTCTGATTGGGGATCCTATTTAGGTTGCCATTTTCCATTTTGGTTTTGTGGGTAGTTGTCCATGTTTAGTTGCCTGTGAGCACTACGTTGACGTCATGTTTCGTTTGGAGTTTTATTGGCGACATCGTTAATAAATAAGTATGTACGCTCACAACGCTGCGCCTTGGTCCATTTCTTCAACAGACGGTCGTGACAACAATGTACTGATCAAATGTCAAATTGGCTTTTTACTAAATTACCATACGACAGACCACGTATTCATCCTGCACACCCAAATTGACAAAGAAACAAAACAAAGCAAAGGCAGATTCTTAAGATTTAAGAAAAGCTTTTGACTCAATTTGGCATGATGGTCTACTATACAAATTGATGGAAAGTGGTGTTGGGGGAAAAACATACGACATTATAAAATCTATGTACACAAACACCAAGTGTGTGGTTAAAATGGGCAAAAAGCACATTTCTTTCCACAAGGCCGTGGGATGAGACATGGATGCAGCATAAGCCCCACCCTCTTCAACATATATATCAACGAATTGGCGAGGGCACTACAACAGTCTGCAGCACCCGGCCTCGCCCTACTAGAGTCTGAAGTCAAATGTCTACTGTTTACCAAAGATCTGGTGCTTCTGTCCCCAACCAAGGAGGAGGAGGGCCTACAGCAGCACCTAGATCTTCTGCACAGATTCTGTCAGACCTGGGCCCTGACAGTAAATCTTACAAAGACAAAAATAATGTTCCAAAAAAGGTCCAGTTGCAAGGACCACAAATACAAATTCCATCTAGACACCGTTGCCCTAGAGCACACAAAAAACTATACATACCTCAGCCTAAACATCAGCGCCACAGGTAACTTCCACAAAGCTGTGAACGATCTGAGAGACATGGCAAGAAGGGCCTTCTATGCCATCAAAAGGAACATAAAATTTGACATACCAATTATGATCTGGCTAAAAATACTTGAATCAGTTATAGAACCCATTGCCCTTTATGGTTGTGAGGTCAGGGGTCTGCTCACCAACAAAGAATTTACAAAATGGGACAAACACCAAATTGAGACTCTGCATGCAGAATTCTGCAAAAATATACTCAGTGTACAACGTAAAACACCAAATAATGCATGCAGAGCAGAATTAGGCCGATACCCGCTAATTATCAAAATCCAGAAAAGAGCCGTTAAATTCTACAAGCGATTCCCAGACCTTCCATAACAAAGTCATCACCTACAGAGAGATTAACCTGGAGAAGAGACCCCTAAGCAAGCTGGTCCTGGAGCTCTGTTCACAAACAGATCACACAGAGTACCAGGACAGCAACACAATTAGACCCAAACAAATCATGAGAAAACAAAAATAGAATTACTTAACACATTGGAAAGAATTAACAACAAAAACTGAGCAAACTAGAATGCTATTTGCCCCTAAACAGAGAGTACACAGTGGCAGAATACCTGACCACTGTGACTGACCCAAATGTAAGGAAAGCTTTGACTATGTACAGACTCAGTGAGCATAGCCTTGCTATTGAGAAAGGCCGCCGTAGGCAGACCTGTCTCTCAAGAGAAGACAGGCTATGTGCACACAGCCCACAAACTGAGGTTGAAACTGAGCTGCACTTCCTAACCTCCTGCCCAATGTATGACCATATTAGAGACACATATTTCCCTCAGATTACACAGACCCACAAAAAATTCAAAAACAAACCCAATTTTCTAACAAACTCCTATATCTATTGTGTAAAATTCCACAGTGTGAAATCACAGCAGCAAGATGTGTAACCTTGGGGCAACTAGTGAAGAACAAACACCATTGTAAATACAACCCATATTTATGTTTATTTATTTTCCCTTTTGTACTTTAACAATTTGCACAATATGATGTGAAATGTCTTTATTCTTTTGGAACTTTTGGAAGTGTAATGTTTACTGTTCATTTTTTGTTTAGTATCTATTTCACTTGCTTTGGCAATGCAAACATATGTTTCCCATGCCAATAAAGCCCTTAAATTGAATTGAAATTGAATTAATAGGGAGAGGGAGAGGGAGAGGAGATGAATAGAGAGAGGAATAGAGGGAGGATAGAGAGAGGATAGAGATAGGGAGAGGATGGGAGAGGATAGAGATAGAATAGTGATAGAGGGACAGAAAGAGGAGAGAGGGATAGAGAGAGGATAGGGATAGGGAGAGGATGAGAGAGAGGAGAGGAATATATATATATATATAGAGAGAGAGAGAGAGAGAGAGAGAGAGAGAGAGAGAGAGAGAGAGAGATGGATAGAGAAAGGATAGAGAGGATGAGAGAGAGGGATAGAGAGAGGGAGTGGGATAGAGAGAGGAGAGGAATAGAGAGAGGGAGTGGGATAGAGAGAGGAGAGGAATAGAGAGAGGGATAGAGAAAGAATAGGGATAGAGAGAGAGGAGAGGAATGGAGAGAGGGAGAGGAATAGAGCGAGGGATAGAGAGAAAATAGGGATAGAGAGAGGATGTAGAGAGGGAGAGGGATAGAGAGAGGGACAGAGAGAAAATAGTGATAGAGAGAGGGGGAAGCTGAAACATCCAGCCTTCTATCAGCACCAGCAGAATTATTCCTGCTCCCACACACACTGGGGGGAAAGGAATACATGATCTCGCTGACGATTTGCCCCTGTGGCTGTTGATACATTTTAAAGCCCTTGTGGGAAATGATCCTGCACAGACTACTACTCAATAGGACAAAGAGCATTGTGTCACGGTGTCAAGTTCTCCCCTGATAATGTAGAAGTTGAGACCCTGGTTCTGCCGAAGGGTGGTTGTTTTAGATGTACACCATAGGTTCTGATATAAACTAGCTGGCTTTTTTTACCCCAAATCAGCTGGATGCATTGAGATTCACTGCTCTCATCCAGCTCTCTCTATCCCTCAGCCTAACCTGCATCCATCACAGGCTATTAAAGAACAGACCCTCATCCAGCACTCTCTCTGTTCTCCTGTATCCACTATGCTGATTAACACTGTGCAGAGCGGCAGTTAGATCCTCAGCCTCGTTTTGTTTAACGGCGCCTCCTTCAGCCTTCCTCTGCAGTAACCAGGGGCGGTTATTCGTCAACGAGCCAAAGTCCACCCACATACAGTGCATTCGGAAAGTATTCAGACCACTTGACTTTGTCCACATTTTGTTATGTTGCAGCCTTATTCTAAAATGGATTACATTGTTTTTCTCCCCGTTATCAATCTACACACAATACCCCATAATGACAAAGCAATTTTTCTATTTAAATGCAATATCACATTTACATAAGTATTCAGACCCTTTACTTAGTACTGCGTTGAAGCAATTATGATTACAGCCTCAAGTCTTTGTGGGTATGACGCTACAAGTTTGGCACACCTGTATTTGGGGAGTTTCTCCCATTCCTCTCTGCAGATCCTCTCAAGCTCTGTCAGGTTAGATGGGGAGCATCGATGCACAGCTATTTTCAGGTCTCTCCAGAGATGTTCGATCGGGTTCAAGTCCGGGCTCTGGCTGGGCCACTCAAGGACATTCAGAGACTTGTCCCGAAGCCGCTCCTGCGTTGTTTTGGCTGTGAGCTTAGGGTCGTTGTCCTGTTGGAAGGAGAACCTTCACCCCAGTCTGAGGTCCTGAGTGCTCTGGAGCAGGTTTTCATCAAAGATCTCTCTGTACTTTGCTCCGTTCATCTTTCCTTCGATCCTGACTAGTCTCCCAGTCCCTGCCACTGAAAAACATCCCACAGCATGATGCTGCCACCACCATGCTTCACTGTAGGGATGGTGTCAGGTTTCCTCCAGAGATGACAATGTAATCCATTTTAGAATACATTTCTAAAAACCTGTTTTTGCTTTGTCATTATGGGGTATTGTGTGTAGATTGATGGGGGAAAAAACGATTTAATCAATTTTAGAATAAGGCTGTAACGTAAGAAAATGTGGAAAAAGTCAAGGGGACAGAATACTTTCCGAATGCACTGTATATAAATTCCAGTCGTACTTTTTCAAAAGCCGTTTCAAAGTCAGCTATGAATACCAGGCCTGGTTTCCCAGATGTTTTGAAGTGTTCTATTGTTTCCAGTACTTGTCTTATATTATCGCCAATGTATCGTCCATGTTAAAAACCTGTGTGACTAGAATAAATAATATCCGACAATACCAGATCTTCTTGTTGAGTATCTGATAATCTACCATGTATATAGGAGTGGTTAAAACATGATAATAACGGTCCTCTGAGTACATCAAAAACAGATTAGTATACCTCAACTGGTATTCCATCCAGCCCTGGAGTTTTCCCAGTCTTAAAGGCTTTAATTGCATCAAGAAGTTCCTGCTCTCCAATTTGGCCTTCACATGAGTATTTCTGTACAGCTGTTAATTTTACATTATTAATACATTACGTTGTCATATTGCTTTGTGGGTGAGACAGAGGAGCCATCAAATCTCTATTCAGTTAGACACATCCCTATTCAGTTAGACACATCCCTATTCAGTTAGACACATCCCTATTCAGTTAGACACATCCCTATTCAGTTAGACAGTAGACTGACTCCTACTGAACGTTCTATTCAGTAGACTGACTCCTACTGAACCATCTATTCAGTAAGACTGACTCCTGAACTGAACGTTCTGATTCAGTAGACTGATCCTACTGGAACGTTGCTATTCAGTAGACTGACTCCTACTGGAACATTCTATTTCAGTAGACTGACTCCTGATGAACGTTCTATTCAGTAGACCTGACCTCCCTACTGGGAACGTTCTATTCAGAGACTGACTACTAACTGAACGTTCTGATTTAGTAAGACTGACTCCTACTGAACGTTCCTAATTTAGTAGACTGACTCCTACTGAACGTTCTATTCAGTAGACTGACTCCTACTGAAAAGCGTTCTATTCCAGTAGACTGACTCCACTGAAACGTTCTATTCAGTGAGACTGGACTCCTACCTGAACGTTCTATTCAGTGAGACTGACTCCTAACTGAACGTTTTAATTCAGTAGACTGACTCCTACTGAACGTTCTATTCAGTAGACTGACTCCTACTGGAACGTTCTTTATTCAGTAGACTGACTCCTACTGAACGTTCTATTCAGTAGACTGACTCCTACTGAACGTCTATCAGTAGACTGGACTCCTACTGAACGTTCTATTCAGTAAGACTGACTCCTACTGGAACGTTGCTATCCAGTAGACTGACTCCTAACTGAACGTTCTATTCAATGTGCACCGGTGGAATAATTGCCTAGTTTTGGACGTAGTTCATAGTTTGAGGTCGTTTTAAACTTTTAATTTTAATAAAATGTGCACCACATGTTCATGACAAGTTAGTTTGATGTCTGAACGGTTACATATGTTTCCAAACAAGAAAGGATAACTCTAGCTATTTGATAATGACACCGATCTGTCTGACAGGTGGGTGAGG
>NC_036844.1:33603764-33639058 GCF_002910315.2 Salvelinus sp. IW2-2015
ACATCTATCAGTTGAGACACATCCTATTCAGGTTTAGACACATCCTATTCAGTTGAACCAAATCCATTCAGTAGACACATCCTATTTCAGCTTAGACACATCCCTATTGTTCCCATGACACTCCCCAGTTAGACCACAGTGACCACGCTATTCTAGAACCTATCATGCACTATTCACTACGCTATAGACACATCCTATTCAGTTAGACACATCCCTATTCAGTTAGACCAGTCTATTACAGTTAATCATTAGCCTATTCACCTAGCTCATCAGCACATATTTATTCCAGTTTAGACACATCCTATTCAGTTAGACACATCCTATATTCAGTAGCAATCCTATTAGTAGACCATCCTCGTACTATTTCGCTTAGACAATCCCTATTCAGCTAGCACTCACTATCTCTTAGATTCTACAATAGACTACACTCCTATTCAGTTAGAACATCCTATTCCATTACATATTCTTAGTTGTAGAACTCCATCAGCTAGACACATCCTATTCAGTTAGACACTCATCAGTTAACACTCCCTATTCAGTTAGACACATCCCTAATTCAGTTAGAAAGTGTATCAATTTCGTCCTATTCATTTTAGACACATCCCTATCAGTTCTTCTAGACACATCCCTATTCATTAGACACATCCTGATTCAGCAGATCAGACCATATTTCAGTTAGACACGTCCGATTCCTTGACTCTATTCAGTAGCTATGTATCACATCCATTCAGTGCTTAAATTACCTGATGGTTAGACACAATGCCTACAGTTAGAAGATTCTCATTTATAGTTAGACAACATCCCTATTCAGGTTAGATACACATCCTATTCAGTTTAGCAACATACTCCATAATCAGTTAGACACACTATCTCAATTAACATACTATGAGCAAGGATCAACATATCTATTCAGTTATGACACTATCACCTTCATGACCAATTATCGTTCTAGACGCATTCCCTATTCAGGTTTAGACACATCCTATTCAGTGTTAGACACAATCCTTATTACAGTTAGACCATCCCTATTCAGTTTAGCCTACATCCTATTCAGTTAGACACATCCCTATTCAGTTAGACACATTCCCCATCAGTTTGGCCATTTCCTGGTAGGAATTTCCTCAGAACGATGGTCTGAAACAGCTAGACAAGTGGGATTGTAAATGAAGGTTCCTTAAGGAGTCTGGGATCAAATGTTTCCATCAAAATTGCAATACTCTTTAGGTGACTTAAACCTAGTCACAACCCGTACATAAGGGAATTGGGTGTCCTTTGACTGATAGGAAAGCCTTGCCAAAGGAAAGCCAAACACAGCCACTGACAGGCACCAAAATCACCATCAGTACACCAGCTTTGCCGTTTCCTCTGGTAGGAAATTATCTCTTGGCGCTCTGGGGTACCTGTCTGTTCTTAGCTACAAGAAATGAAGGTGTGGAATGCTATACCAGAACCTGGCTATACAGATACGTTTCCCCCTGTATAACTCCCCCACGTAAAAAAAAAAAAGCAGCTCAGGAGATCGACACTATCTCCATAGAACCTTTGCTTTTTTTGGCAAAAATGGGGAGACTGTTGCTAAGCATTGTTTTGCAGGTACAGTGGTGAAGGTATCTATAGCTCGGTGAAGGTAATCATTACGGTGAAGGTATCTGAATGTGAAGGTATTGTAACTGGTGAAAATTCTGTTACGAAATCTATACTGGAAGGTATTGAAGTGAAGGATATCGTACTGGTGAAGGTATCTGTACTGGTGAAAAACTCATATCTATGCTGGGAAAGGTTCTGTATCTGTGAAGGTATCTATACTGGTAAGGTATCTATATACTGGTGAAAGGTACTGTACTGGTGAAAGGTATCTGTCTGTGAAAAGTATCTATACTGGTGAAGTGACTCATATCTGGTGAAGGTATCCTGTATGTGTGGAAGGTATCTATACTGGTGAAAGTATCTATACTGGGAAGGTATCTGTACTGGTGAAGGTATTATAACCTGGGTGAACAGTAATACTGTACTGGTCAGAATGGGTATCTTGTACTGTGTGAGGTATTTACTGATCTTGAATTGTCATCTATAGCATGGCTGAATGTATCTATACAGGTGAAGGTGTCTATCCTGCGTGAGAGAGAGAGAGAGAGAGAGAGGGAGAGAGGGAGAGAGAAAGAGAGAGAGAGAGAGAGAGAGAGAGAAAGAGAGAGAGAGGGAGAGGGAGAGAGAGAGAGAGAGAGGGAGAGGGAGAGCGAGAGAGAGGGAGAGTGAGAGGGAAAGAGAAAGAGAGAAAGAAGGAGAGAGAGAAAGAGAGAGAGGGAGAGAGAAAGAGGGAGAGAGAAGGAGGGAGAGAGGGAGAGAGGGAGAGAGAGAGAGGGAGAGAGGGGGGGGGAGGGAGAAAGAGGGAGAGAGAGAGAGGGAGAGGGAGAGGGGGGTAGGGAGAGGGAGAGGGAGAGAGGGAGAGAGGGAGAGGGAAAGAGGGAGAGAGAAAGAAGGAGAGAGGGAAAGAGAGAGAGGGAGAGAGAAAGAGGGAGAGAGAAGGAGGGAGAGAGAAAGAGGGAGAGAGAGAGTGTATACTCTTCTCCATCATGGAGATAACATAACGACATCAATAGGACACCACAAGCACTATCCAAGCTTCACTTAAGTAGTTAATGAACATCGTGCATCATCACTTCAATTACCCCTACCTATAATCCAGACCTAGATATTCTTGAAAAACAGATATTTTGGGGAATGTGAGACACTGTGATTTGAAGTAGGCTGGGTGTTTGAGAAATGTGTGGTTTAGAAATTTTAAGGTCACTGACTGTGCATTCCATGTGGGAAATATTAGAGCTTTCAGTCCCAGCAATTCCCTTAAAAACATGTTTACTTCCTTTCTCTCTTTTCTCCATCCAGTGCGTCTCCATGACAGCATCTCAGAGGAAGGGCATCACTACCTGATCTTTGACCTGTGAGTAATGCACTGCAGTGAATCTATTTACTGCATAATTCATCCACTCACACACAGTGGGAATGATTGACATTAATGACACAATGATTCTTTCAAGGCTGAGAGGCGGCTTGATGTGAGTTCTAATCACACTCGGCACAACAGCCTGTATGAGACACAACCACAGTAAAATCTACCATTGAGCTAGGCAGTGGTCCTGATTTCAATAAGCTCCTCAGTAAGCTATACACCAGGGACCCCAGCGACATTCAGCCACAGGCCAATGTTTTCTTGAGCTGATGGTCGGGGGGGGGTCACTTAGAAATGAGTTTGAGGTCACTTAGAAATGTCCTTGTTTTTGAAAGAAAAGCAAGGCATACCTGTATTTGGGGGAGTTTCTCCCGTTCTTCTCTGCAGATCCTCTCAAGCTCTGTCAGGTTGGATGGGGAGCGTTGCTGCACAGCTTTTTTCAGGGTTGTTCGAGGCTTGCCCCGAAGCCACAGACTTGTCCCGAAGCCACTTAGCCCCAGTCTGAGGTCCTGAGTGCTCTGGAGCAGGTTTTCATCAAGTATCTCGCTGTACGGCCTCCCGAGTGGCGCAGCGGTCTAAGGTACTGAATCGCAGTGCTAGAGGCATCACTACAGATCTGGGTTTGAACCCGGGCTGTGTCGCAGCCGGCCGCTACTGGGAGACCCATGAGGCGGCGCACAATTGGCCCAGCGTTGTCCAGATTAGGGGAGGGTTTGGCTAGCCGAGATGGCCTTGTCCCATCACACTCTAGCGACTCCTGTGGCGGGCCGGGCGCATGTACGCTGACACGGTCGCCAGTTGGACGGTGTTTCCTCCGACACATTGGTGCGGCTGGCTTCCGGGTTAAGTGAGCAGTGTGTCAAGAAGCAGTGCGGCTTGGCATGGTCGTGTATTGAAGGACGCATGGCTCTCGACCATATCCTCTCCCGAGTCCGTACAGGAGTTGCAGCGATGGGACAAGACTGTAACTACCAATTGGATATCACGAAATTGGGGATAAAAACATTTCTCTCTACTTTGCTCTGTTTATCTTTGCCTCGATCCTGACTAGTCTCCCAGTCCCTGCTGCTGAAAAACACAGCATGATGCTGCCACCACCATGCTTCACTGTAGGGATGGTGCCAGATTTCCTCCAGATTTGACGCTTGGCATTCAGGCCAAAGTGTTCAATTTGGTTTCATCAGATTTCAGCAGACCATCAGATCTTGTTTCTCATGGTCTGAGAGTCTTTAGGTGCCTTTTGGTAAACTCCAAGCAGGCTGTCATGTGCCTTTAACTGAGGAGTGGCTTCCGTCTGGCCACTCTACCATAAAGACCTGATTGGTGGAGTGCTGCAGAGATGGTTGTTCTTCTGGAAGGTTCCCCCATCTCCACAGAGGAACTCTGGAGCTCTGTCAGAGTGACCATCAGGTTCTTGGTCACCTCCCTGACCAAGGCCCTTCTCCCTCGATTGCTCAGTTTGTCCGGGCGGCCAGCTCTAGGAAGAGTCTTGGTGGTTCCAAACATCTTCTATTTAAGAATATTGGAGGTAACAACTTCAAAGCTGCAGAATGTTTTGGTATCCTTCCCCAGATCTGTGCCTCGACACAATCCTGCCTCGGAGCTCTACGGACAATTCCTTTGTCCTCATGGCTTGGTTTTTGCTTTGACATGCACTGTCAAGTGTGGGACCTTATCTAGACAGGTGTGTGCTTTTCCAAATAATGTCCAATCAATTTAATTTAAATTGAACATCTCAAGGATGATCAATGGAAACAGGATGCAGCTGTGCTCAATTTCGAGTCTCATAGCAAAAGGGCTGAATACTTACGTAAATAAGGTATGTCTGTTTATTATTTGTAATAAAATTGCAAWCATTTCTGTTCCTAAGTATTCCCATGCATAATAGAGATATACAGTATATGTGATCGAATACAAATGTAAGCAAGGTTTGACATTTTTATGTTTAGTCAACTATTACATCAGTTTTGGCTTCTTATGGTCAATTTTCAGTCCACAAATTATTTGTAATTATTTTCCAGCCCCCTGACCATCTGCTCCAAAAAAAAATTGTCCCGCTGCTGAATCTAGTTGATGATCCCTGCCGTAGGCTATGGTTTGTATCTAACCACTAATTATGGCTAGAGAGACCTGTAGTGTTGAGTGTGCTCTGTAGTCTCTGAGTGCACCATAATATATTAGTGCTGTAAATATCACTATTATATGCATTTTAAACACTCAACTGTTGTAATATCTTTCAATGCCTTTCAAGGAACTGTTGATTTCAGTCTGCACAACAGTGATTACACTCCCCTGGAGGTGTTGAATTCTTTTCATTACAGGAACTGGAATTATATTACAGGAACTGGAATTATATTACTGGAATTATATTACAGGAACTGAAATTATATTACAGAAACTGGAATTATATTACAGGAACTGGAATTATATTACAGAAACTGGAATTATATTACAGAAACTGGAATTATATTCACAAGAAACTGGAATTCTATTACAGGAAATGGAATTATATTACAGAACTGGAATTATATTACAGGAAATGGAATTATATTACAGAAACTGGAATTATATTACAGAAACTGGAATTATATTAGAAAACTAACAGAAACTGGAATTATATTACAGAAACTGGAATTATATTACAGAAACTGGAACTATATATCAGGAAATGAATTATATTACAGAAACTGGAATTATATTACAGGAAATGGAATTATACAGGAACTGGAATTAATTACAGGAACTGGAATTATATTACAGAATGGAATTATATTACAGAACTGGAATTAATATACAGAAACTGGAATTATATTACAGAACTGGAATTATATTACAGAAACTGGAATTATATTCAAGAATTGGAATTATATTCACGAAACTGGAATTATATTACAGAGACTGTCATTATATACAGAACTGGAATTTATTTGAAACTGGAATTATATTACAGGAACTGGAATTATATTACAAGAATTGAATTATTTTACAGAAACTGGAATTATATTCACAGGAATTGGAATTATATTACAGAAACTGGAATTATTAAGAACTGATATATTACAGAAACTGGAATTATTTAAGAAACTGAATATATTACAGGATGGAATTATATTACAGAACTGGAATTATATTACAGAACTTGGAATTATATTAAGGAACTGGAATTATATTACAGGAACTGGAATTATATACAGGAACTGGAATTATATTACAGAAACTGGAATTATATTACAGACTGGAAATATGTTACAAAAACTGTCATTATATTGTACCTTCAAGAGAATTATTTTTGCATCGGTTTATGAGGCGTCTTCTCTTAGCTGCCTCTTCCCTGTTAATGTCTCTGAATGAAGAAGAACAGCTTTGTAAGTGTGACATGAGCAGCAGGACAAAGTGTTGCATAAGAAGATCTTGATGACAATGCAAGTTGCTCTTAACTTGTCTGAAACAGCAGGATGGTGTTTGAAGCAGTCCCTTGCTGTAGATTCTCTTTGATTAAGAAAGGAAAGGAACCTCGTCAATTGTACAACTGAATGCATTCAACTGAAATGTGTCTTCCTATAGTGCTCAAATCATAAAGATCACACTGGCTTAATTCTTTGGGACAATACACAGTTACGTAGTGAAAGTTCGAAACGGACAAAATGAGAGACTAAGAAAACTAAATTCCCTTCTATAGTCTTTAAGCTGCGCATTTAGGAGCAAACAAGTTTGTCAGAGCCCAATCACTTTGTACAAGCAGGTTTATGAAATAAGCTCTATAATATCAGACTTAATCTACTTATCATTCTGAGTGTATATTTGTTTACGTCATTTGTACTGTATATCTAGCGATACATGGTCAGTGTGTGCCAGTCTATGTGTTAATCCTGTGAAGGCATAACTGGTTAAACATTTAGCTGTCTCCTAGTATCCTGTGAAGGCAGGACTGGTAACATTTAGCTGTCTCCTATATCCTGTGAAGGCATGACTGGTTTAACATTTAGTTGTCTCCTAGTATCCTGTGAAGGCAGGACTGGGTAACATTTAGCTGTCTCCTAGTATCCTGTGAAGGCATGACTGTTAACATTTAGTTTGTCTCCTAGTATCTCTGTGAAGGCATGACTGGTTAACATTTAGTTGTCTCCTAGTATCCTGTGAAGGCAGGACTGGGTAACATTTAGCTGTCTCCTAGTATCTGTGAAGGCAGAACTGGGTAACATTTAGCTGTCTCCTAGTATCCTGTGAAGCAGGACTGGGTAACATTTAGCTGTCTCCTAGTATACTGTGAAGGTAGGACTGGGTAACATTTAGCTGTCTCTAGTAGCCTGTGAAGCGCATGACTGGGTACCATTTAGCTGTCTCCTAGTATCCTGTGAAGGCATGACTGGGTAACATTTAGCTGTCTCCTAGTATCCTGTGAAGGCATGACTGGTTAACATTTAGTTGTCTCCTAGTATCCTGTGAAGACAAGACTGGGTAACATTTAGCTGTCTCCTAGTATCCTGTGAAGGCAGGACTGGGTAACATTTAGCTGTCTCCTAGTATCCTGTGAAGGCATGACTGGTTAACATTTAGTTGTCTCCTAATCCTGTGAAGGCATGACTGGGTAACATTTAGCTGTCTCCTAGTATCCTGTGAAGGCAGGACTGGGTAACATTTAACTGTCCCAAGTATCCTGTGAAGGCAGGACTGGGTAACATTTAGTTGTCTCCTAGTATCCTGTGTAGGCATGACTGGGTAACATTTAGCTGTCTCCTAGTATCCTGAGTGAGCAGGACTGGGTAACATTTAGTTGTCTCCTAGTATCCTGTGAAGGCATGACTGGTTAACATTTAGTTGTCTCCTAGTATCGTGAAGGCATGACTGGGTAACATGTATCTGTCTCCTAGTATCCTGTGAAGGCAGGACTGGGTAACATTTAACTGTCTCCTAGTATCCTGTGAAGGCAGGACTGGGTAACATTTAGATGTCTTCTAGTATCCTGTGAAGCGATGATGGTAACATTTAGCTGTCTCCTAGTATCTGTGAAGGCAGGACTGGGTAACATTTAACTGTCTCCTAGTATCCGTGAGAGAGAGCAGGGTGTAACATTTAGTTGTCTCCTAGTATCCTGTGTAGGCATGACTGGTAACATTTAGCTGTCTCCTAGTATCCTGTGAAGGCAGGACTGGGTAACATTTAGTTTTGTCTCCTAGTATCCTGTGAAGGCATGACTGGGTAACATGTATCTGTCTCCTAGTATCCTGTGAAGGCAGGACTGGGTAACATTTAACTGTCTCCTAGTATCCTGTGAAGGCAGGATGGGTAACATTTAGATGTCTCCAGTATCCTGTGAAGGCATGCCTGGGTAACATTTAGCTGTCTCCTAGTATCCCTGTGAAGGCATGACTGGTTAACATTAGCCGTCTCCTAGTATCCTGTGAAGGCAGACTGGTTAACATTTAGCCGTCTCCTAGTATCCTGTGAAGGCAGGACTGGGTAACATTTAGCTGTCTCCTAGTATCCTGTGAAGGCCAGGACTGGGTAACATTTAGCTGTCTCCTAGTATCCTGTGAAGGCAGGACTGGGTAACATTTAGCTGTCTCCTAGTATCCTGTGAAGGCAGGACTAGGTAACATTTAGCTGTCTCCTAGAGTATCCTGTAGAAGATTCATACTCTCAAAGTCTGAACTTAGCAACAGTGAGACAACTGCTTGGGTTTTGCCTTTTCTCACATCAGAAAAGTACATTTGAGGTGCCTGTTAGGTTCCATGTCAACACACAGTTTTCTCCCAGTTTAAAAAATATATATTTACAAAAAAATATATGGGGGATTGGAAATGATTCAGACAATTACACTGATGGAAGCCACACTCTATTTGCGGTATTATAGCTGATCTGTGTCAGTGTGTCTCAGTGGCTGATATGCGGGCATTGGGAAGGGAGTATTTCTCTCACACTGGCTCCATGCTCTGGTGACCACCTTCATCCTCTTGAGACAGGCAGCCTAACAATCCTCTCTCTTCCTCAGAGTGACGGGCGGCGAACTCTTCGAAGACATTGTTGCTCGAGAGTACTACAGTGAGGCTGACGCCAGGTCAGTGGAACCACCTCACAAAACACACGGAATAAACCCAAACACGGATGTGTGACAAAGCAATTTAGAGTTCAGCGTACGAATGTTCACTGTAACATGGATTCATTGAATTATACAGAGGTCCCAGCATTCCCAAACCAGGAGAGCATCTAAAAGCATATATATATATATATATATATATATATATATATATAGAACCCTGTTATACTGTATATCGTCTACACCAGGGGTGGGCAACTCCAGTCCTGATTGGTGTCACTTTTTCTCCATCCCTAGCAAACACATCTGATTAATCAAATGTCATTCTAAACTGAAGATCATGATTAGTTGATTATTGGAGTCAGGTGTGTTAGCTGGAGCTGGGGCAAAACTGTGACACCAATCAGGCCCCGAGGACTGGAATTGCCCCCCTCCCCCCCCGGTCTACAGTGGCGGTCGTTGCCGTTTAAGATGAGAGAGGATGATATTTTCTTTTAATGAGCATGGCCTTATTTATTTGACAGAATATTGGATAACTGTCATTCATATTCCATTACCCCAGCTCAATGCAACATCAATAGCTTTAGGCCACTACATAATACTCACATTTTCACTATACCCATCATGAGGTTACTACAACCTAGCCTATGAGGGAAAGTTTACAACGTAGGTCGAGATAAATTGGAGTAATCAAGGTGACAGACATTGACACATTCAATACCGCCTCACACTCTTGCCTGCATGTAGCTGATCTAGGATGCAATCATTAGTCCAACAGTTGCAAATTAGAGTTTCTAATGGACAAATTTCCCTACTTACATGTACAAAATACCTCAACTAACCTGCATCCCTGCACATTGACTCGGTACAGGTACCCCTAGTATATAACCTCATTATTGTTATGTGTTATTTTTAATTCCATTTTTTAAAACTTTGGCTTATTTAGTAAATATTTTCTTAACTCTGTTTTATAAAAACGGCATTGTTGGTTAAGGGGTTGTAAGTAAGCATTTCACCTGTTGTATTCAGTGCATTTGACAAATACAATTTGATTGGATGTTCATCCCCGTTTCGTTTACATCCGTTTAAGAAACGTTTTTCAACAGAATCGGCAGTATGAATACACCCCGATCACACGTAAACACAGTTCACTTTCATAGCAGCCACATACAAACAGCATGATCTCTTTGATTGTTGTATTCTTTCTTGCATCTGTACACTCTCCTCCTCTCACTTTTTTCATTCGCTTGTGGTCTTCGCTTGTGGACTTGCAGAACATATCATCTTTCTGTGACCAGCCAAACCTTCATATCATAACTGCTAACCGCTACACAGCCTACATCGTTGTCACCATATTAATATCATAGACAATATAGCTACTAGAACTAACACATTAGTAATCCCTCTACAATCATGCAGTACAGTGTACAGTCAGCAGAAAGCTGATTAGCAGTTAGACCGGCGGGCCTCGGTGGCAATATAGTAATAAAACCAAAAGCTTACCTTGACTTGGAAGTTCCAGTGTTTGATAGCCATAGCCAGCTAGGTAACATAGCAGCCTTCTCTGTTTGAGCCGGGTGTTTGAGTAGATTAAACTAGCTAGCTGCATTCACTAGCTAAGTAAGTGAAAGTGAAAAAATACAACAAAATATAGCTAGCTCTCTCTCTCTCTCTCTCTCTCTCTCTCTCTCTCTCTCTCTCTCTCTCTCTCTCTCTCTCTCTCTCTATTGCTTCTCCTTCATTTTGGAAGAAATATATTTGTTCTAAACTGTTCAACTATTGTCTTTCGCCTGTCTCTTATACACATCTAGATGTGTATAAGAGACAGGTCTATATCTCTCTCTCTCTCTCTCTCTCTCTCTCTCTCTCTCTCTCTCTCTCTCTCTCTCTCGCTCTCGCTCTCTCTCTCTCTCTCTCTCTCTCTCTCTCTCTCTCTCTCTCTCTCTCTCTCTATTGCTTCTCCTTCATTATACAGAAATGAATTTGTTCAAAACTTTTCAACTATTGTCTTTCTCTCTCTTTGCGTCAACTACTCACCACATTTTATGCACTGGAGTGCTACAGTAGCTAGGTGTAGCTTATGCTTTCAGTACTAGATTCATTCTCTGATCCTTTGATTGGGTGGACAACATGTCAGTTCATGCTGCAAGAGCTCTGATAGGTTGGAGGACGTCTTCCGGAAGTTGGCATAATTACTGTTTTAATCTATGAAAGGGGGTGAGAACCACGAGCCTCCTCGGTTTTGTATTGAAGTCAATGTACCCAGAGGAGGACGGAAGCTAGCTGTCCTCCAGCTACACCATGGTGCTACCCTACAGAGTGCTGTTGAGGCTACTGTAGACCTTTATTGCAAAACAGTGTGTTTTAATCAATTATTTTGTAATGTGAATATATTTAGTGTAGTTTTATCTAAAGAGGATAACTATTTTAATGTTTCACTATTATTATGACATTTATTGAGGAGGATGGTCCTCCCCTTCCTCCTCTGAGGAGCCTCTACTGATTGTCTAAAGCCTCTCAGTTAAAACTTTGTTGTCATGTCGTCACAGTCAGAGGCCTTTGTTTTGTCTGTAGGTCCGTTATTGGACTGTTCATTTGGATTGAACAGCTTTACCTCCGTAAACCTATTCATGATAGAGTATCTCCCCAATTCACCCAACACCAGCTATGGACTGGGCCATTGCTTTGCAGTGACAAAGCAACAGGGCCACAAAACAAATTAATGAACAGAAACAAATGGAAACAGATGGCTGTGGACGTGTAGGAGTGACCTCACATCAATGTACACACTTCGCCCGGGTTTAGTGTGTCAGTCTCTCTATCTCTGCGGACCGGGTTTTCCCTGCTCCACTGCTCCACTGCTTGATTGACAGCTGAGTCTATTTGCTAATTATCTTCCCACTGACTCCCAGCCAAACATGCAAAACCTCATCAGGCTTTGGCCCGTGCTACTGTGTTGATCGACAGTTTAGGAAAATGAATGGCCAAATCTAACGCCTCTGTGTGTCTTTGTATTGTTTTGGAGGTGCATAAGCCATTTTATCCAAAATGCTGTGTGGATTAATACTGAAGTGAAGCCCATTTTCAATAGCATTCAATTTAGCCTCTCAAAACTCCCAGCTCACTCAGTCTTTCAGTTTTCTCTCTTTCTTTTCATAGTCATTGTATTCAGCAGATTCTGGAGGCAGTGCTTCATTGTCATCAGATGGGAGTCGTTCACAGAGACCTCAAGGTAAGATTTAATAACGAATAAATTAAAAGACAGACTGTGTTCTGCACAGGCACAGACTGCTTATCCACCGCAAGATATCACTTTGATGACATTGTTATTATCTGATTGATTTGATAAAAAATGGATTTGGATTTAAATAATCTGTACACTCTTAGAAAATAGGGTTCCTAAAGGGTTCTTCGGAGCAATGGCCCAGTCCATAGCTGTCCCCATAGGAGATGGGGACAGTAGAACCAATGGCCCAGTCCATAGCTGTCCCCATAGGAGATGGGGACAGTAGAACCAATGGCCCAGTCCATAGCTGTCCCCATAACAGATGGGGACAGTAGAACCGTTTTTGGTTTCAGGTAGAACTCTTTTGGGGTCCATGTGAACCATCTGTGTGAAGGGTTCTACATGGAACTCAAAAGGGTTTTACCTTGAACCAAATAGGGTTCTTCAAAGGGTTCTCCTATGGGGACGGCCAAAGAACCATTTTAGGTTCCAGGAAACAACTTTTCTTCTAAGAGTGTAGTCAGAAACTTCAGATCATACATTTGTTGTTATTTTCATCAATTTAAACACATTTAATACATTCATTTTAGCCATCCAGGCTCTTTTTAATTTGAACCTTGAGGACACATCTATGTAATGTTTGCTCCTCAGGCAGCAGATAACAGGCCATTCCTCTCTGCCTTGACTAAGGTTGCAAAATTCCACAAACTTTCAATACGTTCCCTGGTTTTTCCAAAATCCCGGTTGGAGGATCCCAGAGTCAGGAGGCAATCAGCAGGAAATCTGGAATTCTCCATCCAAGATTTCTGGAAAACCAGGGAATTTATTTAAAGTTCCCAGAATTTTGCAACCCTAGCCATGACTTTCAGTGTGATTCACCTGTAGGTATGTGGACAGAATAACAAAAGCACAATCAAACCAATCAGAGAATTCAGGGGACATGCTGCTAAACCCTCTTCTGTCATAAGTAATTTTCCCTGCACACAGTTTGATGATTATAAAAAAGGCATTCACTTACAGTGCAACCACCATRGATCCACTGTTCTGTTGCCAACTTGTCATGTACAGCACATGTACTCCATATCTCAACGTCAGCTCAAGGGAGTAAAAACGGAAACAAGCCCTCACACCATCTCCATCACGTCGGACAGCATTGGCGTGTGCTACAGTATGTCTGCCCTGTTGTAGTGTCAAAGAGGGACAGATAAATCAGAGGTTCCAGTACTGTTTCATGTATTAATACACGTATTCAAGTACCAGCTATACACCTACTCATTCAAGGGTTTTTCTTTATTTTTACTATTTTCTACATTGTACAATAATAGTGAAGACATCAAAACTATGAAATAACACATATGGAATAATGTAGTAACCAAACAAATTGTTCAGTTACCGCTATATATACCTGTGATTATCATGCACTAACACATGCTAGTACAAAGAGAGACCCTTCTGCCCAACAGATACATGTTCCATTCACATGGTTTCACATCTGCCTCCCAGCACCTGGGAACTGAGGGAAGATGGAGTGATAAAATGGATCTGTGTAGGCTGCGATTTTAGGTGTGTGTGTGTTTGTGTATGTGCGCCTGTGTGCATTTGTGCGTGTGGTGTGTGTCTGTGTTTATCAGGGGGTGGATAACATCTCATAGCAGCAGCAGTAGAGTGATTGGCGGCAGGAGGTGGGGTGTTCATTCCTCTGTCTGTGTGGGATAGAAGTGGCTGGGTGCTGTATTTATCAGAGCTCTGTCATGCTGCAACCACACAAAGTCATTAACACTATTCAATCTGGCCCAGCCTAGAGTCATGTCTGTCTGCCACCATATCCCTGCTTCTGCTCAGGCCTCCTGTCTCTTTTGGGTGACTGCTGACTGACTGACTGACTGACTGTTGACTGACTGGCTGGCTAACTGGCTGACTGACTGATTGCTGACTGACTGACTGCTGACTGACTGGCTGACCTCTCTCTTTCTACGCAGCCTGAGAACCTTCTGCTTGCCTCCAAGTCCAAGGGAGCTGCAGTGAAGCTGGCAGACTTTGGCCTGGCCATCGAGGTGGAGGGGGACCAACAAGCCTGGTTCGGTAATGGCTGATATGAATCGTAATTACACACACACACACACACGCACACACACAAAATGGAATGCAAATAAAGACTGGCTTCTAAAGCAGGTCGACGTATGCGAGATTTAGGATGTTTAATGTTAATATTTCCACCAGGGAAACAGAGCCTTCAGAGGGAAATCAATCATTCAAAGACTCCTATTGAATCCAATCAAACAAACGCTTTGCATCGAATATCATCAAAAAAGGAACATTTCCTCTACAGCTATTCTGGAGAAATACCAAAACAAAAACAAAGGGGAAAGTTTACATTCAAAAAAAGATAATCAAGGTAGGAACAACTAGTTTTGTAGCACCGTGACCACCACAGGGCAAGGAGAGCTGTTTACTGCTTGTTCTATTGATGAATTCCATTGCCACCAGAACTAGAAATACCACAGCCCCATCCAGCCTCATTAGTAGTGAGGCCTGCAGTGTAAAACCCTCTTGTTTGACTAGGTTCCACACAGCTCATTTTCCGCCACTCTGACTGCTCTAACTAACCTAGTTGACTGGTCTAACTAACCAGTCAGACTGACTGGTCTAACTAACCTAGCTGACCTACTGCTCTAACTAACCTAGCTGACCAACTGGTCTAACTAACCTAGCTGACAGATTGGTCTAACTAACCTAGCTGACAGACTGGTCTAACTAACCTAACTGACCAACTGGTCTAACTAACCTAACTGACCGACTGGTCTAACTAACCTAACTGACTGACTGGTCTAACTAACCTAACTGACTGACTGGTCTAATTAACCTAGCTAACTGACTGGTCTAACTAACCTAACTGACTGACTGGTCTAACTAACCTAACTGACTGACTGGTCTAACTAACCTAGCTGACCGACTGGTCTAACTAACCTAGCTGACAGATTGGTCTAACTAACCTAACTGACTGACTGGTCTAACTAACCTAGCTGACCAACTGGTCTAATTAACCTAGCTGACAGATTGGTCTAATTAACCTAACTGACTGACTGGTCTAGCAGTTGTGCGGTTGCTGTCAGAAGTTGTAAAGTTGTGCTATGTAAAAGCGTTAATGGTCAAAACGGCAGCTGTTTGGGAAAGTTAGAAAAAAACGTGGTAATGCAGTTACAAAAACAGCTGTACCGTAAGTTCCGTATGGGATATTATAATTCCGCGCACAGCTATGAATAGCAGAGAAGTAGCTGAATATCCCATACGCTCTAACTTTTTGTCTAACTTGTTGCAGGAGTGGTCAAAACGGACGTTGTTTGCCAAATGTTACAGAAAATGATGTTGATGCGGTTACTTAAACTGCTGTAACTTTTGATGCAAATATTATTCGTCCAAACTCCAGATTTGAGTAGCAGAGAAGTATACGAAGCTGCAATATTTTGTCTAAGTGGTTGCAAATTGGAATTATTAGCTGATTTGCATCAAACGTTGCATGAGAAACTGACAGTTGGAAGTGATGACGTCACAATGATTAAAATCTTGAGAAATCCCATGTGTGCGGATTTGGGCCCAAAAATGTACGAAAAGTTAAATAACATAAAAAGTATAGCAGATATCAAAAAATATTATACAAGCAACTCGATCCAGACCATTCCGCACGTTCTGAAGTTGGAACGACGTTTCTAGCATAAACGCTGTAGGAGGAGTAGGCGGCGAAAGATTAATAATAAGAAGAAGTATGTTGAATATCTAAGCTGCCGCTAGCCCCACCAACTAACCTAACTGACTGGTCTAATTAACCTAGCTGACTGATCTAACTAACCTAACTGACTGGTCTAACTAACATAGCTGACTGATCTAACTAACCTAACTGACTGGTCTAACTAACATAGCTGACTGGTCTAACTGACCAACTGGTCTAACTAACCTAGCTGACCAACTGGTCTAACTAACCTAGCTGACCGACTGGTCTAACTAACCAGACTGGTCCTGCCGTGCGATTGGTGCACTAGTTGCCTTCCAGAGAGACATCAGAGATAGTAACATTATCTGTWTCATGGAAACATGGCTCACTCGGGATATGTTGTCAGAGTCGGTGCAGCCACCCGGGTTTCTTCATGCATCGCACCGACAGAAGCAAACATCTCTCTGGTAAGAAGAAGGGTGGGTGTATGCCTTATGATTAACGACTCATGGTGTAATCACAACAACATACATGTCACGCCCTGACCTTAGAGAGCCTTTTACTTTCTCTATTTGGTTAGGTCAGGGTGTGATTTGGGTGGGCATTCTATGTTTTCTGTTTCTTTGTTTTTGGCGGAGTGTGGTTCCCAATCAGAGGCAGCTGTCTATCGTTGTCTCTGATTGGGGATTATACTTAGGCAGCCCTTTTTCCCACCTTCAGTTGTGGGATCTTGTTTTCTGTTTAGTGTTTTTTTGCCTGACAGAACGGTTCGCTTTCGTTGTTTTGACTTTCGTTATTTTGTTTGAGTGTTTTTTAATAAAAAATCATGAACACTTTCCACGCTGCGTCTTGGTCCACTCTTCCTACCACAAACGAGAGTCGTAACAATACAGGAACTCAGGTCCTTTTGTTCACCTGACCTAGAATTCCTTACAATCAAATGCCGACCGCATTATCTTCCATGAGAATTCTCTTCGATTATAGTCACAGCCGTGTATATCCCCCCTCCAAGCAGATACCTCGTTGGCCCTGAAATATCTTCACTGGACTCTATGTAAACTGGAAACCATACATCCTGTGGCTGCATTTATTGTAGCTGGGGATTTTAACAAAGCTAACCTGAAAACAAGACTTCCTAATGTCGTGTCTTTGGCTATGCTGGATTAAGTGATATGACATGCTATTCTATAAAATCGTTTCTCTGTAATTCATATTACCTGATTAAGCTAATCAGGTGAATGTAATTAACTAGAAAGTCGGGGCCCCACGAAAGAATGTTTATAGAGCTGTTATCTTCCGAATAAACTCTTAAAGACCTGATAATCTTTTACATGAATTCTACATTTTATCAGCATATTGAATGCGCGACACGAGCTGGTAGCTTTCTGGATCATTGCTACTCTAACTTCCGCGATGCATACAAAGCCCTCCCCCGCCCCGCCTTTGGGCAAATCTGACCACGACTCCATTTTGTTGCTCCCAGCCTATAGACAGAAACTAAAACAGGAAACACCCGTGCTCAGGTCTATACAACGCTGGTCTGACCAATCAACGCTTCGACATTGCTTCGATCACGTGGACTGGGATATGTTCTGGATAGCCTCAGACAATAACATTGATGTATACATTGACTCTGTGAGCGAGTTTATTAGCAAGTGCATCGGAGATGTCGTACCCACTGTGACTATTTAAACCTTTCCTCTACCAGAAAACGTGGATTGATGGCAGAATTAGCGTAAAAATGAAGCATGAACCACCACTTTTAATCATGGGAAGGCGACTGGAGACATGACCAAATACAAACAGTGCAGCTATTCCCTCTGCAAGGCAATCAAACAAGCAAAGCGTCAGTATAGAGACATAGTAGAGTCTCAATTCAATGGCTCAAACACGAGACGTATGTGGCAGGTTCTACAGACAATCACGGATTACAAAAAGAAAACCAGCCCCGTCGCAAACATCAACGTCTTGCACCCAGACGAATTAAACAACTTCTTTACTCGCTTTGAGGACAATACAGTGCCACTGACACGGCCTGCTACCAAAGCCTGTGGGCTCTCCTTCTCCATGGCCAATGTGAGTAAAATATTTAAACGTGTTAACCCTCGCAGGGCTGCTGGCTCAGATTTTATTTGATCTCTCTGCTGACCCAATCTCTCTGCTGTGGTTTTCCATGCCTGCCTGAGGATGTGCTCAGTAATTTAATAAATACATTTTAAAAATATATATATTGAATATGTTAAAGTGCATTTCTCACACCCAAGGCGTAAAATGTTTTGTAAAAAAAAAAAAACGCAACATAGAACACAGACAACAACCAAGGTGTCGTCAGATCCAGAGGACATGAGAACAGAATTAACAGAGGAGTTGGAAAGCTATCCTGAACAGCGAAGTCTTGAAAGCCCTGTCACCCATAGTTTGGAGTCTGTTGCGTGGCTCACAGTACCTTCGATGTTTCACCAGCCTGCCCTTTGGCTACGCTGAAAAACACATGGAGCAGAATCAAACATATGTTATAAAACTAGGGATCTAGGAATGTCTTTTAGAATTCAGTTTCCTTTTAATGAGCAAGAGGACACGTATCCAATATCCACAGTTCATTTTTACAGACACACCTCTCTTAGATCAGGATGATTTTTCTAAAGTGTTTTGGGGAACGCCTGGCTGGCTGCTTTTCCTCAGGACAGCTGGTGTAGCTGTCACACCCAGCTCTGCTGGTCATTATAATTATACTGTACTCTTCACATGATACTTTATCATTTCCTGAATGAAAATGAGTCTGGATATTTCAACCTGTCCTTTGTTCACAGTGCGTAAAACCCCAGGCTGGTTCCCTGGGTCTGGAGAATAAATGGAAGAATGCGTTCTTCTTCTTTGTCGGATGATTGATATATAATCCATTTGTCCACATAACAAGGCTGGAACGTGAGAAGATGTGGTGAATCGTTGAAAACAACAGTAAAATAAAGTCTCATCACCCCTCAGAAAGGGTTTATGACCAGACTTAGAACATTGACAGCCTGTCTGGTCAGGGTAGGTAAGAAGCATATGGACCTCACACCTCAAATGAAGCTCTATTGAGAGAAATGTGAGGCAGGCGGGACCAGGAACATGTGTATAATGTTATTACTCTCTCTTACATTCCGGGGAATAGAATTATCAGAGCAGATCTCTCTAATACTGTCTTCTTTTCCTGGTTTGTGACAGAATACAAAGTCAATTTGTTGTTCTCTTTTTTTCCTTGTTATATTGCGTTTAATAATTAAAAGATACTGAACTCTCATCACTTTACAGTACTCTATCATAATATATCATGGATTTATATGGTTAGTGTCACTTCACACTTAAAACAGCATGTGCCTATATCACTATGTATTGTATAGCATTACGCTTGTACCAGTATTTAGAACATTCTATAGAGCTAAACTCTATCAACTTGTTATTTTATTACACTGAGAGTATCCCTTTTAGAGCTTTCTAAAATGGTAAGTTTGCATCCTGGATGCTGATAGGTTGATAGTCGTTAGTTATTGAAGATAATCCAAAGTAATGCCTGTTAACAGTTCCATTTGAATTATCAATGCACATCCACTGTCCTACAGCCCATCCAGGCAATTCATAAACTTGATCTCCACTGGAAAAATGCATCTAGACATTGTTTCCCATGGCTTGTTGCCTAGCATTTGATTTTCAATAGAGCTGTATTATCTGTGACTCACTGCCTCTCTGTCTGGATGTGATGCAGGCTTTGCAGGGACACCTGGTTACCTGTCTCCTGAGGTCCTGAGGAAGGACCCATATGGCAAAGCTGTGGACCTGTGGGCATGCGGTAAGCAGGATGACTTTCAGATATCCACCTCTTTCCTTGTTTGTTTCTGTCTACATCTACTGTAAGTTGCTGCTGCCTAAAGAAAGCATGATATAGACTTCACACCTGGTGTGATGCGTTTCCTAGTTTCTTAATCTCAAGCTTTATGTTTTCTCATTTGGCCAGACTGGGGATTGCTTCAGAGCCTCACCTACTAGAGTTGTGCTGACACAAAACCTGCCCGCCTCAATGTCACAGATGATTTAGTGCACCAGATTATTTATGGGGTCTGTTTCATCCAAAGGTGCATAGGTGAGCTCTCAGTCAGAGAAGACAAGGCAGCAGTATGTCGATCTGATCATGGCTCTCTCTATGTCTATATACATACAGTACCATGGGCCTCAGTACCACGGGCCTCAGTACCACTGGCCTCAGTACCACAGGCCTCAGTACCACGGGCCTCAGTACCACTGGCCTCAGTACCACGGGCCTCAGTTTCACGGGCCACAGTACCACAGGCCTCAGTACCACTGGCCTCAGTACCACGGGCCTCAGTTTCACGGGCCACAGTACCACAGGCCTCACAGGCCTCACTTACCACTGGCCTCAGTACCACAGGCCTCAGTACCACGGGCCTCAGTACCACGGCCTCAGAGTACCACTGGCCTCAGTACCCACGGGCCTCAGTACCACGGGCCTCATTACCAGGGCTCAGTACCACGGCCTCAGTACCACAGCCTCAGTACCACTGGCCTCAGTACCACGCTCAGTCACGGGCCTCAGTACCAGCGGCCTCATTACCACTGGCCTCAGTACCACGGGCCTCATTACCACGGGCCTCAGTACCACTGGCCTCAGTACCACACGCCTCATCTACGCACGGCCTCAGTACCACGGGCTCAGTACCACTGGCCTCAGTACCACGGGCCTCATTACCACGGGCCTCATTACCACGGCCTCATTACCACGGGCCTCAGTACCACGGGCCTCAGTACCACGGGCCTCAGTACCACGGGCCTCATTACCACGGGCCTCATTACCACGGGCCTCAGTACCACGGGCCTCATTACCACGGGCCTCAGTACCACCGGCCTCATTACCACGGGCCACAGTACCACAGGCCTTAGTACACGGGCCTCATTACCACGGGCCTCAGTACCACAGGCCTCAATACCACTGGCCTCATTACCACAGGCCTCAGTACCACGGGCCTCATTACCACGGGCCACAGTACCACAGGCTCAGTACCACGGGCCTCATTCCACGGGCCTCAGACCACGGGCCTCAGTACCATGGGCCTCAATACCACTGGCCTCAGTACCACGGGCCTCAGTTTCACGGGTCTCAATACCACGGGCCTCAATATCACGGGCCACAGTACTATGCACCTCAGTACCACAGGCCTCTGTGTCAACAAGGTGGCAGAATTAATCTGCTAGACATCCTCCTGCTACTCTGATGCATGGACAACTCTTACCTAGGACATAGTATGTACATATATATAGTGTATATTATAGTATTGGAAAGAGTATGTGTTTTCAATGTTTTGTACGCTCAGTGTATATCTACATCATATGAATGACATATAAATCATTATTTTGACAATATGTAGTAGTACAGCCTCTTTTCACATTGAGTTGAATAGCTGCTCTTCAGCCCGGCTGGATTCAGCCGTTTAACCCGGTTTGGTTAGATCTTTTCAAACTTATTGACGTTTCAAGCTATCACTCTGTGCACATTGGTCTTTTGAAGCGGGAGAAGCTCATTGTTATGCACAGCTATATTTCCCTGCCTTTTGATATGAGCTTTGTGTTGCTGCTCCCCTTGAGAGTGTGTGGGCTTCATGGCCGATGGGTCTGTGAGCCTGGCAGGCTTCGCGACAGTGAGATGAATTCACAAGAGACATAAGGTTGAGGGCTGAGGGGGCGACAATGTGGGCAGACGGAGTGGGCAGGGGTTCATCTCAGAGTTCTAACACGTCCTGACCTGGAGTTGGATCTGTATGTGCACATAACTGTGGGTATTGTTAACCCCACAGAATGACCTTTCACCCAGAGAGAGGAAGTTCTCAGTGGTGGTGGTGGGGGGGTATGGAATACATACAACTGAAAGATTAGGGAATCTGTGTGGGTAGCTGGACAGGTAGGATGACTGACAGTGAAGGTGAACAGGTGGTCACGTGTCAGGTGACAGAAGAATGGATGAGACTGAGGCAGGAATTCCTTTAACCATAAAGTGGTAATATACTGAGTAGTGTGGATTCATGGACGCACAGAACTTCTCAAGCAGACGGCGTTAAGGAAGAGAAAGCAGCGAGATCAGGCGATGGCGTTTTCCTCCTTTTATGTGGATGAGATCTGTCGGTCATTGCCACCTGACCTAATTAAAGCGCCTCTGGCCCAGCTGAGTAAGTGGCCATGAATAAAGGATTATTCCACCAACTCCATGGGCCTTTTCTACACAACACACACACACACAACAAGCTAGCACACACACACACACACACACACACACACACACACCACACACACAACACACCACACACACACACCACAACACACACACACACACACACACACACACACCACACACCACACACACACACACACACACACACACACACACACACACACACACACACACACACACAACAGACACCATATACACTACTCCCTAGTGAGCGATCAGAGATCAGCACTATCAATTACTGCAGCACCTTTTCTTTTCGTCAAAGATAGAGAGATTTTCAGTATGTACTTTATGCTAGTTAATTCTAATTCTTAAGTAACTAGAGTGCTGTGTTGTGTTTTGCCAGGTGTGACAGCCTTCTATTGTATAGTGATGTACACTGAGTATATAAAACCTTAGGAACACCTTCTAATATTGAGTTGCACCCCATTTTGCCCTCCGAACATCTTCAATTGGTCGGGGCATGGAGCCTACAAGGTGTGGAAAGCGTTCCACAGGGATGCCGGCCCATGTTGACTCCAATGCTTCCCACAGTTGTGCCAAATTGGCTGGATGTTCTTGGGTGTGTGGACAATTCTTGATACACACGGGGAACTGTTGAGCGGAAAAAACCCAGCAGCGTTGCAGTTCTTGACACAAACCGGTATGCTTGGCACCTACTACCATACCTTGTTCAAAGGCACTTAAATATTTTGTGTTGCCCATTCACTCTCTGAATGGCACACATACACAGTCCATGTCTCAGTTGTCTCAAGGCTTAAAAATCCTTCTTTAACCTGTCTCTCCTCTTCATCTACACTGATTGAAGTGGATTTAACAAGTGACATCAATAAGGGATCATAGCTTTCACCTGGATTTACCTGGTCAGTCTATGCCATGGAAAGAGCAGGTGTTTTAATGTTTTGTATACACAGTGTATAACGTATGTGTTGCCAGTGTGACAGTCTTCTATTGTATAGTGATGTTTAACATCTGTGTTGCCAGGTGTGACATGCTTCTATTGTATAGTGATGTATAACGCTGGTTGTTGCCAGGTGTGACAGTCTTCTATTGTATAGTGATGTATAACGTCTGTGTTGCCAGGTGTGACAGTCTTCTATTGTATAGTGATGTATAACGTCTGTGTTGCCAGTGTGACAGTCTTCTATTGTATAGTGATGTATAACGTCTGTGTTGCCAGGTTGATCCTGTACATCCTACTGGTGGGATATCCTCCTCTGGGATGAGGACCAGCACAGACTGTACCAGCAGATCAAGGCTGGGGCCTACGATGTGAGTCAAATCAAATCAAATCAAACTTTATTTGTCATATGCGCCGAACACAACATGTGTAGTAGACCTTACCGTGAAATGCTCTACTTACAAGCCCTTAACAACAGTGCAGTTCAAGAAAGAGTTAACTAACGAGCCTCTACCCGGGTCCGGAGCACCCCCCCCCCCCACACACTGATTAGCATACCTAGCATAGCTTCACAAGTAGATAGTAGCATCTAATATCATTAAATCACAAGTCCAAGACACCAGATGAAAGATACAAGCTTTGTGAATAAAGCCACCATTTCAGATTTTTAAAATGTTTTACAGGGAAGACAAAATATGTAAATCTATTAGCTAACACGTTAGCAAATAAACACCACTATTCTAACTCCATCAGTTTCTTACTCCTTCAGGTGCTATCACCAATTCGGCTCAACTAAGATATTGATATCCACTAACCAAGAAAAAACCTCTTCAGATGACAGTCTGATAACATATTCATGTTATAGGATAGTTTTTGTTAGAAAAAAGTGCATATTTCAGTAGAAATCACAGTTTACAATTGCACCCACCATCACAAATCGACTAGAATTACTAGATAGAGCAACGTGTATGACCAATTTACTCATCATAAAACATTTCATAAAAATAGACAAAGCATAGCAATGGAAAGACCCAGTTCTTGTGATTTCAGACCATATTTCAGATTTTCTAAGCGTTTTCAGCGAAAACACAATAATCGATAAGTTAGCATACCACATGTGCAAACGTTACCAGAGCATCGATTCCAGCCAAAGACGCGTATAACGTAATCACCGCCAAAATATATTAATTTTTCACTACCTTCTCAGAATTCTTCCGATGACACTCCTGGAACATCATTTTACAATATACATATACAGTTTGTTCGAAAAGTGCATATTTAGCCATACAAAACCGTGGTTACACAATAAAAATACTAGGAAATCAAGCCTCAATATGTCTGACGTCATCTATCAGAGTGATCTAGTTTAATTGAAAGCTAATCATATACTTGACAAAAAATACAGGGTTGACAGCAATCGAAAGACAAATTAGTTCTTAATGCAACCGCTGATTTACATTTTTTAAATTATCCTTACTTTTCAATACAGGTTGGCCAAGTGAAGCTATACCAAACAAAATGGCGAAATATGCGTTTAAAATATTTCGACAGAAACACGATTTATCATATTAAATATTGCTTACTTTGAGCTGTTCTTCCATCAGATTCTTGGGCAATGTATCCTTTCTATGTTATAAACGTCTTTTGGTCGATAGATGTCCTCTGTCCTTCGAAATGTCCACCACCAACGACCGACACCCCAAAACGTTGTCCAAACTTTCAGAGTGCACAACAAAGAAATTCCTCAAAATCGCACTAAACGGATATAAATTGCTATAAAACGGTTCAAATTAACTACATTATGATTTTTAACAACTATAACAACTGAAAACATGACCGGAGAAATATTGCTGGTTAGAAAACGATTTGGAACGAGGCAGGTCCGATGTCCTTCAAGCTTCAGGCGCACGACAAGAAAGGGCGGGTCTCTATACATTTTCGTCTTTTATAATGGCTGTGAATGTCCCATCGATTCCATTGAAAACGTGATGACGTACAGACACCCAGAGGAAGACGTAGGCAGTGTCGGTTTCTTCATAGCATTCACTGTCGCCTTAAAAACAGACCCCAGATCAGAGGTAAAAATTTCTGAAATCTGAACCCTGTCATGAAAAGTGCTGTAGAAATTGTTCTGTACCACTCAGAGACAAAATTCCAACTTCTATAGAAACTAGAAGGTGTTTTCTATCCAATAATAACAATAATATGCAATTGTACGATCAAGAATTTAGCACGAGGCAGTTTAATTTGAGACACAAATATGCTAATGCGAACAGCACCCCCTATAGTTGCAAGAAGTTAAGAAAATATTTACCAAATAAACAAATTTAAAAAATAATAAAAGTAACACAATAAAATAACAATAACGAGGCTATATACAGGGTACCAGTACAGAGTCAATGTGCAGGGGTACAGTTAGTTGAGGTAATTTGTACATGTAGGTAGGGGTGAAGAGTCACATCTATCCTAGCTCCTGTTCTTACTGTAACAATAACCCTCATTCCTTCACTGTCATGGCTGCTAGGAAAAGCACAGTGTCTCTTCAGGATTGTGTAACACACCAGTTTCCAAAGAGATGAATCATCCTGAATTCAGTGCCTGATAATGGTTTATTTCTGCTGGGAGGAAAACACATCCTCTATTTTTTCTTCTTCAATTGCAGTCATAGCAGCCCATGGCTCTGTTCTTTAATTTTCTGTACTTTGTTCTTTAATATTTCTCTACTCTGTCCTTATCACGTTTTAAGGTATGACCCAGATGCAGACAGTGTTGAAGAAACAAAAGTTTATTCCTTAAACAGGGGCAGGCAAACGACAGGTCAAGGCAGCGATGGTCAATAATCCAGAGAGGGTGTAAAGGACACGGACAGCAGGCAGGCTCAGGGTCAGGGTCAGGGCAGGCAGAACAGTCAGAACCGAGAAACTAAACAGGAGCAAGAAACAAACGGGAGCAGGGAAACAAAAGCGCTGGTAGGTTCTACGAACAAAACGAACTGGCAACAGACAAACAGAGAACACAGGTATAAATACACAGGGGATAATGGGGAAGATGGGCGACACCTGGAGGGGGGTGGAGACAAGCACAAAGACAGGTGAAACAGATCAGGGCGTGACAGTCCTTTCATATTTCTCTACTCGGTCCTTTCACATTCCTATCCTCTGCCTACAGAATGTTTACCCTCATATATTGTTTGGAAAATGTACCTTTAGGATTATTTTCACTCATTTGAAGATCATCACCAGTTTGAATTCCCACGATTTATTTAAGTACTAAGGCCCGAGGGGGTGTGGTACATGGCCCAACGCGGAGTGCCTGGATACAGCCCTTAGCCGTGGTATATTGACCATATACCACAATCCCTCAAGGTGCCTTATTGCTATTATAAACTGGTTATCAATGTAATTAGAGCAGTAAAAATAAAGGTTTGCCATACCTGTGGTATACGGTCAGATGTACCACTGCTGTCAGCCAATCAGCATTCAGGGGTCGAACCACCCAGTTTATAATTGTCTGTTAATACCAAATACCTCCTCGTGTCCTGTAGTTCCCCTCGCCAGAGTGGGACACTGTTACTCCAGAGGCCAAGGATCTCATCAACAAGATGTTGACCATCAACCCTGCCAAGCGCATCACAGCCTCGGAGGTTCTCAAACATCCCTGGATCTCAGTGAGTTCAGAGCATTCTCACAATGATCACCTTGTCCAGTAAGATCCGGCCCGGTGTCTAACCTGACATGTCTTTATTTTTTCCTTCTCTCGCTCTCGCTCTCTCTCTCTCTACAGCACCGCTCCACTGTGGCCTCCTGCATGCACAGACAGGAGACGGTGGAGTGCCTGAAAAAGTTCAACGCCAGAAGGAAACTCAAGGTATAGTAAACTTCTGGGAGCAAGATGAAATGTAGATATGATACTGGAACAGTTGATTGTTACTCTCTTTTGACCAGGGTAGGAAAACAATATCAGATTTTCTGGGTCACTAGTGATGGGAGTTTGAGTGACGTTGGAAATGTGATCTATCAAGGTAAAATGGCTTTCATTAAACGAGTCCATGCACGGTTCAAGATGAGAGGACGTCTCTTTGTTTGATTTGTGTGACGTGAAAACGTTATGTAACTACAGCGTTTGTGTTTGAACTTTTCTATGACCCCTTATAGGCACGTCCATTTAATTGTAATTCATTCAGGTTACACTTTACAGAGGAACAAATAGTGACTTTGGAACCATCTGGATACAGATCCTAAAAAATGACAACTTTTTTAAACGATTGGAATACAGATCTCAGAAAGTTGCAACTTTTTTAAACTATTTGAATACAGATCGTATAAAGCAACTACTTAAAAAAAAAATTCTCAGGAAGTGACTATTGGATTGGCTGCCTTCAACTAATGGCAGGGCTGTATCTGGAACTGCATGTTGAAGATAGAAATATAATGAATAGAGCACACACAATCTCCTATACCTTTCCAATCTATCTGACAGTCATATTTACACAATACATGTACATCTGAACATTCTGTAAAAGTCCATTCCCCTGAATCAAATCAAATACAATTTTATTGGTCACATACACATGGTTAGCAGATATTATTACAAGTGCAGCGAAATGCTTATGCTTTTAGATCCAACAATGCAGCAGTATCTAACAGGTAATATCTAACAATTCCACAACAAAACCTAATATATAACAATTCCACAACAAAACCTAATACACACAATCTAGTAGAGGAATGGGATAAGAATATATAAATATAAAATATATGGATGAGCAGTGACAGAGCGGCTAAGATGCAATAGATAGTATAGAATTATCATGTTTTAAGGTATGACCCAGGTGCAGACAGTGTTGAAGAAACTAAAGTGTATTCTTTAAACAGGGGCAGGCAAACGACAGGTCAAGGCAGGCAGGGGTCAATAATCCAGAGAGGGTGTAAGGCACCGGAACAGCAGGCGGGCTCAGGGTCAGGTCAGGCAGAGGTCAGTAATCCAGAGTAGAGGCAATGGTACAGGACGGCAGGCAGGCTCAGGGTCAGGGCTGGCAGGAAAGGTCAAAACCGGGAAACTAGAAAACAGGGACTATAGCAAAGACAGGAGCAAGGTAAAACGCTGGTAGGTTTGAAAGAACAAAGCGAACTGGCCCAGACAGACAGAAAACACAGCTATGAGTACCCAGGGGATAATGGGGAAGATGGGGGACACCTGGAGGGGGTTGGAGACAAGCACAAGGACAGGTGAAATCGATCAGGGTGTGACAAGAATAGATAGTGTAGGATACAGTATACAGTATATACAGTACATTTGAGATAAGTAATGCGAGATATGTAAACATTATTAAAGTGGCTACTGTTCCATTTATTAAAGAGGCCAATGATATCAAGTCTGTAGGCAGGCAGCCGCCTCTCTGTGCTAGAGATGGCTGTTTAACAATCTGATGGACTTGAGATATAAGCTGTTTTTCAATCTCTCTATCCCAGCTTTGATGCAGCTGTACTGACCTCGCCTTCTGGATGGAAGCGGGGTGAACAGGTAGAGGCTCGGGTGTTGATTGTCCTTGATTATCTTTTTTGCCTCCTGTGACATCGGGTGTTGTAGGTGTCCTGGAGGGCAGGTAGTTTGCCCCTGGTGATGCGTTGTGCAGACTGCACCAGCCTCTGGAGAGCCCTGCGGTTGTGGGCGGTACAGTTGCCGTACCAGGCGGTGATACAGCCCGATAGGATGCTCTCGATTGTGCACCTGTAAACGTTGGTGAGCGTTTTCAGTGACAAGCCACATTTTTTCAGCCTCCTGAGGTTGAAGATGCGCTGTTGCGGCTTCTTCACCACACTGTCTGTGTGCGTGAACCATTTCAGTTTGTCTGTGATATGTACACAGAGGAACTTAAAACTTTCCACCTTCTCCACTGCTGTCCTGTCGATGTGGATAGGGGGTGCTCCCTTTGCTCTTTCCTGAAGTCCACGATCATCTCTTGTTTTGATGACATTGAGTGAGAGGTTATTTTCCTGACACCACACTCCAAGGGCCCTCACCTCCTCCCTGTAGGCTGTCTCGTCATTGTTGGTAATCAAGCCTACCACTGTTGTGTCATCAGCAAACTTTTTTTCTTATTTTTAATATTTTTTAACCCCAATTTCGTGGTATCCAATTGATATTTACAGTCTTGTCTCATCGCTGCAACTCCCGTACGGACTCGGGAGAGGCGAAGGTCGAGAGCAGTACATCCTCTGAAACACAACCCAACCAAGCCGCACTGCTTCTTGACACAATTCCCACTTAACCCGGAAGCCAGCCACACCAATATGTTGGAGGAAACACCGTACACCTGGCAACCATGTCAGCGTGCACTGCGCCCGGCCTGCCACAGGATTCGCTAGTGCGCGATGGGACAAACCCTCCCCTAACCCGGACAATGCTGGGCCAATTGTGCGCCGCCCCATGGGTTGCCCGGTTGCGGCCAGCTGCGACAGAGCCTGGACTCGAGCCCAGAATCTCTCGTGGCACAGCTAGCACTGCGWTGCAGTGCCTTAGACCACTACGCCACTCGGGAAGCCATCTGCAAACTTGATGATTGAGTTGGAGGTGTGCATGGCCACGCAGTCATGGGTGAACAGGGAGTACAGGAGAGGGCTGAGAATGCATCCTTGTGGGGCCCCAGTGTTGAGGATCAGCGGGGTGGAGATGTTGTTTCCTACCTTCACCACCTGGGGGCGGTCCGTCAGGAAGTCCAGGACCCAGTTGCACAGGGCAGGGTCAAGACCCAGGGCCTCCAGCTTGATGATGAGCTTGGAGGGTACTATGGTGTTGAATGCTGAGCTGTAGTAAATGAACAGCATTCTTACATAGGTATTCCTCTTGTCCAGATGGGATAGGGCAGTGTGCAGTGTGATGGCGATTGCATCACCTGTGGACCTATTGGGGCGGTAAGCAAATGTGGGTCTAGGGTGACAGGTAGGGTGGAGGGGATATGATCCTTGACTAGTCTCTCAAAGTACTTCATGATGACAGAAATGAGTGCAACTAGTCATTTAGTTCAGTTACCTTGGCTTTCATTGGAACAGGAACAATGGTGGCCATCTTGAAGCATGTGGGGACAACAGACTGGGATAGGGATTGATTGGATATGTCCGTAAACACACCAGCCAGTTGGTCTGCTCATGCTATGAGGATGCGGCTAGGGATGCAGTCTTTGCCGGCAGCCTTGCGAGGGTTAACACGTTTAAATGTTTTACTCACGTCGGCCAGGGAGTAGGAGAGCTCACAGTTTTTGGTAGTGGGCCTCGTCGTTGGCACTGTATTGTCCTCAAAGCGAGCAAAGAAGTTGTTTAATTTGTCTGGAAGCAAGATGTTGATGTCCGCGACGGGGCTGGTTTTCTCTTTGTAATTGTGATTGTCTGTAGACCCTGCCACATACGTCCATTGCCCCAGGTGTACATAATCAAGTCAAACCAATTAACCAATTACATGTTGTACAGATAAGTATAAATACATTGTGATGCTCAACTACTGTGTGACTCTTTCAACATGCCACTGAAAAGATTGAAAGCTGGATTTCATTTTATGATACCTGAAAATACTGCAGAGTCATTCAAAGCCATTTGCAAAGTTCAAGTTGGATGTTTAGCAAAAACAACTTTGAAACTATTTGTCCATTTGAGGGTAAGTGTTCTCAACCACACGCTATGCAGTCCTTTAGCTGTAGTTGATTCAAGAAGGCAATTTTGGGATATTTATTTTCCTTTCGACACTTAATAGACATATTGTGTTACTGTTAGCCTCTTCAGTAACACTTAACATTAAACTGTTCTTGCGCCTGTGTAATAAAACAAAATTACTTTTGGAGCAACTTTTTATTAGCACGTTGTTAACATAATACTTTGGTGATTGCTTTTTAATCGCATAGCAATGAGCTGAGAGTTTGCAACTACTGTACACAAGAGGAATAGTGACTGTTCCTTATTCCACTTATGCAATAACTCCATCATTATGCAATTATAAAGCAATTTCCACAGTCCAATGTAACAACAATGTTGCTATTGTCACAAATTTACCAGACATGTGTAAGTACTTGAGGTGTTACTGTATGTCTCACTCATTATGAAAATATATCTGTTTTTCATTTTGAAGCCGCACAAGTGGTACACTTTAATGTTGAGGTGATTCCATGCCCATTGTGTATTTCATTCTAAGCTATAGGCTATATTAAAAGGAATATCCAAGACCCCTCCAAACCATGTGCTCATGATCATATATTTAGACTGACTCACTGTTGTAGTTTCTGGTTCTTCATCATATATTTGGCAGCCATCAAATACATATGTTTTGGTTTTCAAATCACTTGCATATATTCAAATACCTTCAGAAAATGTGTGAGACCTGTATTTGAGTATCAAAGAAAATAGTGGCCTTTTAGTTGAAACTCTATCTAAACTATATTAGACTACCTTTTCAAATAAACTACAAAATACAATTATGTTCTGCCCAGGTCTGATCTACACACACAACGGCAGTGTGACATTGTTCATGCAGTAATATCAAATGCTTTTTAAATTGAGTTTTGCCAATTATTTGCCAATGTAAACGTTTTTATTTGGTGCTGTTAAGACATAACAACTGTGACAGTACTCTAGGTTATTCCCTTGACAGTAAGCAACAATCTAAACTGTTGAAATTACATGTAAGCAAGCTAATCAAGCTGTTGATAATATATTCCAGCCAAGCTTGGTTGCCAAGAACACGGTGGCATTATAAAATGTACTTTTTAATGAATCCTTTTTTTATTTTTTATTTCTTATGTAACAATCCATCTCTTCTTATCAGGGTGCCATTCTCACCACCATGTTGGCGACTCGGAACTTCTCAGGTAAGTCCTGTAGAGGTGCCTTGTCAGAACGGTCCTCCTCTCCCTTCTGGAGTGAGAGTGGGCTCATTAATACTAATTATATATGACATTTGTCAGACTTTCTATCCAAAGAGACTTACAGTCACGGATGCATAACATTTCTACATACGGGTGGTCCCAGGAATGGAACCCACTATCCTGACATTGCAAGCTCCATGCAAGCTCCATGTTGCAAGCTCCATACCAACGGAGCTACAGACTAGAGAACTGCTTAACAGTGTCCCTAGGGAGGTCACTATTCTAGAGGAGTGACATGGGCTCAGGAGGCTGGCCCTAGACTGGGGGACTCCAAGCCCATGGAGCAGGAAGATGGCTGGTCCTAGACTGGCGGGCTCCAAGCCCATGGAGCAGGGAGGAGGCTGGCCCTAGATTGGGGGGCTCCAAGCCCATGGAGCAGGGAGGAGGCTGGTCCTAGACTGGGTGGCTCCAAGCCCATGGAGCAGGGAGGAGGCTGGTCCTAGACTGGGGGGGCTCCAAGTGCATGGAGCAGGGAGGAGGCTGGTCCTAGACTGGGGGGCTCCAAGCCCATGGAGCAGGGAGGAGGCTGGTCCTAGATGGAGGGCTCCAAGCCATGGAGCCAGGGGGGCAGGCTGGTCCTAGGACTGGGTGATCCCAAGCCCATGGAGCAGGGAGGAGGCTGGTCCTAGACTGGAGGGCTCCAAGCCCATGGAGCAGGGAGGAGATGATGACAGCTTGTAGACTCACTGGTCATGTATCAAGACACTTCCCCATGCCAATTGACACTCCCCTGTCCGACACTCCGATCGTTACAACACACTAATTCACGGTCACAAGTTAGAATGATGTCTGGGATGTCTGTTCAAAACTGACACAAGATGGCCAAGTTGTGCTTCGACTGTAAGTCAATAGCTGAACGGTGATAGGGACCATGGAATAGCCTGGCCATCTGCTTACAAACACTAGTTATCACAATGTACATTTGCTGCTTGACAAATGTGCATGTGTTATTATCATTACAGCCCACTTACTGTGGCTGAGCCATCTGCTATTGGGTCCTCAGTCCCTCCATGACTTCACTCAGATGGGCCGTGGAATCCACCACTGCAGGTGGAACATACAGTATTATGTGGGTATGGACCCATCCCTATGTCGCTGTTATCTGAAATGTTTTGTCAAAATCCTCTACATTCTTATACTCCCCTTGGCTGCAAGGAAGGGCCAGCTGAGATGAAGGAGTCACAGTGCAACGCTGTTAGAAAATAAAGAGGATGGAGTTCCCTCTGGCGTGTAGCCTTGTGTGTCTTTGGCAGGCTCCCGCTACACCATAAGGTCAATATAGGCACTCTCACAGTCTCACAGACTCAGAGATGGAGGGATCCCCTTCAAAGCCCACAGTTTACACATCCCTACCAATCTCCAACCAGCGTAATATAATTGTTCTCCTCTCAGAACTCCACATAATCACTCATATTACATGTGTGGACCTGAAATGGACAAGGACAATAATAGCAGTAAGGGGTCATCTTTAAATGGGTAGGCATTCTCATACCAATGAGGAATAGACCCCCCCCACTTGCCAGGGACCATCTCAGCACCTCTAAGCACCACCATTCATCTTTCATTTTCCGCTCTCCACTCTATCTTTACCCTCCAGATAGCCGTGGAGAACCACAGTCCACAGATTTACAGCAAGGTTGCAGCCTTATGCCTGTTTATAAAGTCCTCACTGTTCAGATAGTATGGCTGGAGCCAAATCTGCCCTTTCAGCTTTTAATGGCTGTTTTACTAATCCTATTGACTCCTATTATGCTTTTGGGTGGGTCAGAAGTGCTGTGTAACTGCTGGTTGAGGGCCACATTCACTTTTAAAATGATTAGAGTGGAGAGGGCTTGGGGTTCCCAGAGCCAGTCCATTGCAGACCAGGGGGACACCCATCAGCATATAGCCACACTCCCAGCAACAGGGGAGAGTGGGGTCATGGAGCCAGGGGTCTGGGGGGCCAGGGGGGCTAGGAATCAGGCTACACCCCAGCTGACAAGAGGCCATGCGCCACACGGCCCCCTGTCCCCACAAAGGCAAAAATTAGTCGTCATGTTGAAGAAAATAGGGAGGACACACCCTGGTTCAGCTCTCAGAGAGAGGACAGAACATGATTCCAGCTCAGAGACCAGGAGGAAGAGAGGACGTGAAGATGATAAGTAGAAGGATCGGTAACAAACTCTAGGGGAACAACAGGACGTGGTGTACTGTACGGGTCATAGCCAAACTTTATAGAGTGATTGAGCAGGGCTGGAATGTGCCCATTTTTTCTCCCTATCTCAAGTGCTCCTCTATCCCTCTCACCCACCGGCAAGCCTCTGTAGCAGAGCCCAGTCTGGACCTCTCTCACCCACCGGCAAGCCTCTGTAGCAGAGCCCAGTCTGGACCTCTCTCACCCACCGGCCAGCCTCTGTAGCAGAGCAGTCTGGACCTCTCTCACCCAATACAACCATCCTCAGTAGAGGCCTCGGCCAGCTCTGCCTATCAAAGACATCCTCCCTGAACCACAGCCTCTGCCAGCCTCTGCTTTACAAAGACATTCCTCCTGACCACAAGCGCAGAGTTTTTCTACACACTACACACCGCCATAAGGGCCACAACCTCCCACACCGCCCACACCGCCACCACTCGCCATCAACCGCCACAAGGGCCAACCTCCAAACGCGTCTATACACCACAACCGCCGCAAGGCCCAAACCTCCTCAACCGCAACACCACCCACAAACCGCCACAAGGGCCCAAACTTCCTCAACGCCAACCCGCCACACCACCACACAACCGCCACATTAGGGCCAAACCTCCTCAACCGCCACACACCACCACCTACCACACGCCCAACCACCCACAACGCCACAAGGGCCAAACTCCTCAACCGCCACACCACCACCACCTCCACACACGCCACGAACCGCCCACAGGGCACAAACCTCCTCAACCGCCACACCACCACCACTCTCCACACCGCCACAGGCCGCCACAAGGGCACAACCTCCTCAACCGCACACCACCACCACCTCCACACCGCCACACCGCCACAACCCGCCACAAGGGCCAAACCTCCTCAACCGCACATCCGGCCACAACCGCACACCACCACAACCTCCACACCGCCACACCTCCTTCTTCACTGCCCTCCGCAGCATGGATGGTACCTCTTCTCCCGTCCGCCAGCGATGGAGGTGTCGCTCTCGACTCCCTCCGCAGGCATGGAAGTTTCCCTCTCCCCCTCCGCAGCATGGAGGTGTCCCTCTCACTCCCTCCGCAGCATGGTGCGCTCTCTCCTCCGAGCATGGAGGTTGTC
>NC_036844.1:33639083-33651912 GCF_002910315.2 Salvelinus sp. IW2-2015
TCACAACCCACGGCCAGCCTCCGTAGCAGTAGCAAGTCCGGACCTCTCTCACCACCGGCCAGCCTCCTGTGCAGATGCAGTCTGGCCTCTCTCAGGACCTCTGTAGCAGAGGCAGTCTGGAACCTTTCTCAGCCTCTGTAGCAGAGCAGTCTGGACATCTCTCAGCCGCCTGTAGCAGAGCAGTCGGATCCCTGCGTCGTTACATTATAGGTGAACCATTGGAATTGAGTTTTCCTTATTTTATGTTGTTAATGTTCCCTAAAAACTATTGTTGACCAGTTGGATATGACCTGAGAAATCTTCAACAGCCGCCTGGGTTTGAGATGACTCTCAGTGACTCTTCGGCAATATGACCGTCTCATTGAGTTTTAATCCTGGCAGTAACAGGAAGAAGGGCTTGATTTGAATAAAAATATTATATTTTTGTTGCCCAGGAGACTTATGGATCTGATTTTGCTAAAATGTTATTTTACCTCTGTTGCCATTTGACTGAGACTTGTTGGCCTTGCCTCCTTCTTTTCAGTTTGACTGAGACTGTTGGCCTTTTTGCCCTCCTCTTTTAATTTGACTGAGATGTGGCCTTTGCCCTCCTCTTTTCATTTGACTGAGACTTTGGCCTTGCCCTTTGCCCCTCCTCTTTTCATTTGCACTGAGACTGTTGGCCTTCGCCCTCCTCTTGTCATTTGACTGAGACATGTTGCCTTTGGCCCTCCCTTTGTCATTTAAACTTGAGACTGTGCTTCGCTCCTCATGACGATTCCATTCGCTCCTCTTTTCAGTTTGACTGCAGACCTGTTGGCTTCCTTCCCTCCTCTTTTCATTGACTGAGGACTGTTTGGCCTTGCCTTGCCCTGCCTCTTTTCATTTGAGCTGAGACTGGTTGGCCTTCTTGCCCTGCCTCTTTTCATTTGAGCTGAGACTGTTGGTGCCTTTCGCCGCTCCTCCTTCTTCATTGACTTGAAGCTGTTGGTCATGGCCATTGTGCGCCCTCGCTTTTCATTTGACTGAGACTGTTGGTGCATGCCATTGCTCGCCTTCTGGCTGCGTTGCCTGTCCTGGTCGTTTTTCGATATTACTGAGACTGTATGACCATGCTCCTTCGCCCTGTTCTTGGGGCGTTATTGCGCCTTTTTCATCATTCCTGTTTCTCTTTGTGTCCCGCGCAGGACGGTAACAAGCCAACCAGCAAGACTGATGTGGTGAAGTAGAGGCTCCAGCTCCACCAGGTTCGTCTCTCACCGTCATAAGCTGGCCTGGAGGAGGCTTTGGGCTATGATTACACCCGCTGTCCATGAAACAATGATTTAAAATAAGATTGTGGCCTGTTTCAACATTTTGTGAAAAGTGAAAAGCTATTTTCAACCTCTCTGCAAAACTGAATAAATCAAACATGCTCTTTGAAAATAGGTACGCTACCAGAGTCCAAGTAGTCCAATGGGATTGTGGGAGTTCAATGTCTGCTCCCATTCTCTCTGAACAGCACCGGGATGGCCCCACCCACAAGCGTTGTCTCCAGTCCAGTCCAGTCCCAGGACAGTAGCTATGAGATAGGTATCTAATGGGATTAGTGCTTTGACAGTTAATCTGGTATCAAAGCAGTAGGAGAGTCTGTCTGTTTATTTGTGTTGTTTTGTGAGTGTTCCACATTTATAAGTGTTGTTTCTGTAAAGTTAGTCTGTTGACGTTACTAGCTTACATGTATCAGTGGAGTAGGCTCCACTGGTGGAACTCCCCCTTCTCGCCTAGGAGCGCCTTTAAGACAGCGCCAGTCTCCTGGCTCCTGAGGCTGTCCTGAATTAGTCTGGGAATTCAGTGAGGCATGCGTGCTGGCCACACAGCCCTTTGCCAGCTCGGCCTTAATCAAAGGACATTCACTCCACTGCACCCACAGCCCTGCCAGGCTCTGTGCCTTTATTCTAGTAGTACATTAACCTCCCGATTACGTACACACAGCCCTGCCTGTCTCTGCCTATATCACAAATACAGTTCCTCCCTTTACCCGAATCAGTGTCATTTCTATAGCCAGCTCTGCCTTATAGAAAAGACATTCTCTCGACTGTTTCCTGACCAATCAGCCACTCGCGCGAGGTCTGCCCAATTTGATCAAAGACAATTTCCCGATCTCTCTGGACCCCTAGACGCCCCTGCCTGGGGCTCTGCCTTGAATCGCAAGGACATAAGTGTCCTGCCCACTACACAGGCCCTGCCATGCTTCTCCACGCTGTTTTCAAAGTACATTCCTTGCTGACACACAGCCCTGGGCCAGCTACAGCCTTATTCAAAAGACTAATTCCTGCACTCACTCAGCAGCCCTCCATGCTCTGCCAGCCTTTTATCAAAGACATCTCCTCCCTGACACAGCCCTGCCAGCTCTGCCCATTTAGCTATAGACATTCCCCCTGCACCAGCACAGCGCCTGCCAGCTCCGGCCTGTCTGAGAAGAGCATCTTCCTGCGCCTGACAACAGCCCTGCCACGTCTTCAGCCTTATCAACAGACATTACTTTTTCCCGACCACGGCCTTCGCCAGCTCTGCCTTATCAAAGACATCCTCCCTGACCACAGCTCTTCCAGCTCTGCTTTATCAAAGACATTCCTCCTGACCACAGCGCCCAGAGGTTTCCTACACATACACACCGCCATATAGGGCCACAACCTCCCACACCGCCCACACCGACCACCGCCAGTCAACCGCCACAAGGCACAACCTCCACAACGTCATACCACCAGCAAACCGCCCGCAAGGGCCAAACTCCTCACACCGCAACACCACCACAAACCCCACAAGGGCCAAACTCCTCAACGCCAACACCGTCCACACCACCAACAACCGCCACAAGGGCCAAACCTCCTCAACCGCCACACGCACCACCACCTATCCACACCGCCCACACCACCCACAACCGCCACAAGGGCCAAACTCCTCAACCGCCACACCACCACCACCTCCCACCGCCACAACCGCCCACAGGGCACAAACCTCCTCAACCGCACACCACCACCACCTCCACACCGCCACCACCGCCACAAGGGCAAACCTCCTCACCGCCACACCACCACCACACTCCACACCGCCACACCGCCAGCAACGCCACAAGGGCCAAAACCTCCTCAAACCGCGCACAGTTCCGGCCACAACCGCCACACCACCACAACCTCCACACCGCCACACCGTCCTCTTCTACTCCCTCCGCAGCATGGATGTGTCCCTCTTCTCCCTCCGCAGCATGGAGGTGTCGCTCTCACTCCCTCCGCAGGCATGGAAGTGTTCCCTCTCCTCCCTCCGCAGCATGGAGGTGTCCCTCTCCTCCCTCCGCAGCATGGTGCGCTCTCTCCCTCCGCAGACTGAGGTGTCCCTCTCCTCCCTCCGCAGCATGGAGGTGTCCCTCTTCTCCCTCCGCAGCATGGAGGTGTCCCTCTCCTCCCTCCCGCAGCATGAGGTCTCCCTTTCTCTCCCTCCGCAGCATGGAGTGTGTCCCTTCTCCTCCCTCCGCAGCAGGCATGCTCTGAGGTGTCCTCTCTCTCCTCCGCAGCATGGAGGTGTCCCTCTTCCTCCCTCCGCAGCATGGAGGTGTCCCTCTCTCTCCGCTCCGCAGCATAGGGAGTCCCTCTTCTCCCTGGCGTCCTCCATCTCATTCCGTGGTTACCTGTCTAACCTCTTCTCATTTCTCTTCCAGAAAAGGAAGTCCAGTTCCAGCGTCCAGCTGATGGTGAGTTGATATTCCCCACCCTCTCGGCCACGCCTCTAGGCTTTCCACCTAACAGGGAAATTGATAATAGCTTAAAAAATCCAACGAACCAATGAACAAGCGAATAAAGCTGTCATTCAAATGGAGCTGGACTTTTTTTTGTTTTGTGTGTGACCATCCATCTCTAATGTTGGCCTAATCCCATGCTTTTGATGATATGAATGCTCTTGGGGGTTCATTGTGGGGGTAACCCCATCTCTCCTTCTCTAGGTGTTTCTCCCCTCCCATATCTCACCCTACTCCTAACCAGCTAGACCTCAGAAATAACCAACAGCCTGTTTTCTCTCTCTAAAGGTGGCAGTCCAGGGAGGCAGCTGTCTGTCTGTTGGAGTTGTGTGTGTGTGTTGTGTTTTACCCGGCTCTTCCACTTCCTGGTGTGGAGAGAATACCACTTTTCTATGATTTGAGTGTTGTAAACTCCTGAAACCACGTCTGTGTGTCCTTTCTAGGAATCCTCTGAAAGCACCAACACCACTATTGAGGACGAAGACACCAAGGTAAGGTTCTCCTCTCACCTCTCATCGCCTCAACACTAGCAGTCTGGACATGGTAATAGGACAGGGCGAACAGCTGTCAGGGAATAGAGCTCTGCTAAACTAAACAGGAGTATCCTACGGGGTCATATATGTTGCACACACTCACATATTGAGCTGTTGAGATATGGCTTTTTCTGGCTCAGGAAGTGATACTCGATAATGCTAAAAATAACCCTAAAACCAGCACAACACTGCTGTGTGGATAGGTTCACTCTTACTTCAGTTCCAGTCCATTTACATGACTGACAACCTAACAGAGGGGGAGAAACAGATTGGCAATCTCTGCCTTATGTTTTTCGAGAAGGGTCTCTACCATGACGATTGGCTACTGTGAAAAACATTTCAGTTAATACAGCTATGCAAATAGCTACTGTATGGAATTCTATTTAATAGCTTGACTGAGGCAAGTACTCGCATGAATGAATATGAGTAGGTCAGTTAAATAACGGCTGGTGGTGGAGTTGCATTGCTGTTGCTTATGCCAGTTTGAGATCCGTGTTCTATGGAATGGGAATAAATAGATAGAAAGCCTGTCTTCTCTCTGTCAGTAAACCTTACACCTCTTACTAAGAGCACGGGCCTGCTTGAGGTGTAATGCACCTCTTACTAAGAGACGGGCCTGCTGTGAGGTGTAATGCTCCTCTTACTAAGAGACGGGCCTGCTGTGTGAGGTGTAATGCTCCTCTTATAAGAGACGGGCCTGCTGTGAGGTGTAATGCTCCTCTTACTAAGAGACGGCTGCCTGGTTGAGGTGTAATGCTCTCATACTAAGAGGACCAGCCTGCTGTGAGGTGTAATGCTCCTCTTACTAAGAGACGGGCCTGCTGTGAGTGTAATGTCGCACCTCTTACTAAGAGACTGGCCTGTTGTGAAGTGTGTAAATGCTCCTCTTACTAAGATGACGGGCCTGCTGTGAGGTGTAATGCTCCTCTTACTAAGAGACGGGCTGCTGTGAGGTGTAATGCTACTCTTACTAACGAGGGCCTGCTGTGAGGTGTTAAAGCTCCTCTTACTTAAGAGACGAGCCTGGTGTGAGGTGTAATGCGCCTCTTTAAAGAGTGGGCCTGCTGTGAGGTGTAATGCACCTCTTACGCAAAGAGATTGGCCTGCTGTGAGGTGTAATTACCTCTTACTAAAACGGCCTGAGTGGGTGTAATGCTCCTCTTACTAAGAGACGGGCCTGCTGTGTGAGGTGTAATGCACCTCTTACTAAGAGACGGGGTCTTGCTGTGAGGTGTAATGCCTCCTTCTTACTTAAAGAGACGGGCCGTGACGTTGAGGTGTAATGGCTCTCTTACTAGAGACGAGCCTGCTGTGAGGTAGATGCTCACTCTACGAAGAGACGGGTCCCTGCTGTGAGGTGTTAATGCGCTCCTCTTATAACAAGAAGACAGGCCTGCTGTGAGGTGTAATGCTGCGCTCTTACTAAGAGACGCGGCACTGTTGATGAGTGTAATGCTCTCGTTACTAAGAGACGGTGTCTGCTGTGAGTTAGATGCCTCCTCTTCGTAAAGAGCGGCACTGCTGTGAGGTGTATATGCTCCTCTTACTAAGAGAACGCGGTTCTGCGTGTGAGTGTATGTTCCTTCTTACTAAAGAGACGGCGCCTCCTGTGAGGCTGTAATGCTCCTCTTCTAAGAGACGGGGCCTGCCTGGTGAGGTGTATATGCTCTCCTCTTATCTTAAGCAGGACGTGGTCTGCTGTGAGGTGTAATTCCTGCTTACTAAGAGACGGCCTGCTGTGAGGTATATCAATGCTCTCTGGCGGCTGCCTGCAGTAGTAAAGTTTAGAGTGGCCTGCTGTGGAGATGTAATGCACCCTCATTAAAAGGTTGGGCTGCCTGTGAGTGTAAATTGTACCGATTACTAAAGATTCGCGCTCTGATGAGGTGTACTATACATACTAAGGAACGGCCTGGTCGTCATCCACTTGACTAAGAGACGGGCTCCTGACTGTGTAGTGTGTAATGTCTACTCAGCTCTTTGGTGTAATCCTACAAGAACGGGCCTGCTGTGAGGATGTAATGCATCCCTGTACCTAATGAGACGGGTCTGTGTGAGGTGTAATGCTCCTCTTACTGAAAGAGACGGGCCTGCGTTGTGAGGTGTAATGCTCCTCCTTACTAAGAGACGGGCCTGCTGTGAGGTGTAATGTCTGCCTTTACTATTAGAGACGGCACTCGCTGTGAGGTTGTAATCTCCATCTTACTAAGAGACGTAGGCCTGCTGTACCTCTCCTCCCTCCGCAGCATGGAGGTGTCCCTCTCCTCCCTCCGCAGCATGGAGGTGTCCCTCTCCTCCCTCCGCAGCATGGAGGTGTCCCTCTTCTCCCTCCGCAGCATAGAGGAGTCCCTCTTCTCCCTGGCGTCTCCATCTCATCCTGTGTGTTCCTGTCTAACCTCTTCTCATTTCTCTTCCAGAAAAGGAAGTCCAGTTTCAGCGTCCAGCTGATGGTGAGTGTGATATTCCCCACCCTCTCGGCCACGCCTCTAGGCTTTCCACCTAACAGGGAAATTGATAATAGCTTTAAAAAATCCAAACGAACCAATGAACAAGCGAATAAAGCTGTCATTCAAAATGGAGCTGGACTTTCTTTTTGTTTTTGTGTGTGACCATCCCATCTCTAATGTTGCCTAATCCCGATGCTTTTGATGATATGATATGCTCTTGGGGGTTCATTGTGGGGGTAACCCATCTCTCCTTCTCTAGGTGTTTCTCTCCCTCCCATATCTCACCCTACTCCTAACCAGCTAGACCTCAGAAATAACCAAACAGCCTGTTTTCTCTCTCTTAAAGGTGCAGTCAGGGAGGCAGCTGTCTGTCTGTTGGAGTTGTGTGTGTGTGTTGTGTTTACCCGGCTCTTCCACTTCCTGGTGTGGAGAGAATACCACTTTCTATGATTTGAGTGTGAAACTCTGAACCCGTCTGTGTGTCCTTTCTAGGAATCCTCTGAAAGCACCAACACCACTATTGAGGACGAAGACACCAGAGGTAAGGTTCTCCTCTCACCTCTCATCGCCTCAACACTAGCAGTCTGGACATGGTAATAGGACAGGGCGACAGCTGTCAGGGGGAATAGAGCTCTGCTAAACTAAACAGATATCCTACGGGGGTCATATATGTTGCACACACTCACATATTGAGCTGTTGAGATATGGCTTTTTCTGGCTCAGGAAGTGATACTCGATAATGCTAAAAATAACCCTAAAACCAGCACAACACTGCTGTGGATAGGTTCACTCTTACTTCAGTTCCAGTCCATTTACATGACTGACAACCTAACAGAGGGGGAGAACAGATTGGCAATCTCTGCCTTATGTTTTTCGAGAAGGGTCTACCATGACGATTGGCTACTGTGAAAACATTTCAGTTAATACAGCTATGCAAATAGCTACTGTATGGAATTCTATTTAATAGCTTGACTGAGGCAGTACTCGCATGAATGAATATGAGTAGTCAGTTAAATAACGGCTGGTGGTGGAGTTGCATTGCTGTTGCTTATGCCAGTTTGAGCATCCGTGTTCTATGGAATGGGAATAAATAGATAGAAAGCCTGTCTTCTCTCTGTCAGTAAACCTTACACCTCTTACTAAGAGACGGGCCTGCTGTGAGGTGTAATGCACCTCTTACTAAGAGACGGGCCTGCTGTGAGGTGTAATGCTCCTCTTACTAAGAGACGGGCCTGCTGTGAGGTGTAATGCTCCTCTTACTAAGAGACGGGCCTGCCTGTGAGGTGTATAGCTCACCTCTTACTAAGGAGACGGGCCCTGCCTGGTGAAGGTGTAATGCTTTCTCTTTACTAGAGAGTCAGGTCTCGTGAGGTGTATGCTCCTCTCTACTCAGAGACGGGCCTGCTGATGAGCGTGCTATATGCACCTCTTTACTGCTAAAGGAGATGCCTGCTTGTAAGTGTGTAAATGGCTCCTTATTACTAAGTTTAGATCGGGCTGCTGAGAGTGAAGATGTGATAATGCTCTGCTTACTAAGAAGACGTTCTGCTGGTGAGGTGTTAATCTAGCTCACTTCTTACTAACAGTGGACCTGTCTGTTAAGGAGGAGTTAAAAGCCTCCTCTTACTTTAAGAGACGGGAGCACCTGGTGTGGGTAGTAATGCGACTCTCTTAAAAGAGGATATGGCCTGCTTGTGTTAGGTGTAATGAACACCTCCTTAGCTAAGAGATTGGCTCTGCTGTGAGGTTGTATATGTACGCTCTCTTACTAAGAGAACGGGCCTTGACTCGTGACGGTGGTAATGCTACCCTCTTAGCTAGAGACAAGGAGCGCGTGCTGTGAGGTGAGTACCTGCCTCTTACATAAGAGCTAAGGCAGTGCTGTGCGGTGTAATGCTACCTCTTGTACATAAGAGACGTGCGCATCCTCACTGCTACTGATGGTGTAATGGCTCCTCTTACGAAGGAAGCACCTGGACCTGTTGATGGGTGTATGCTGCACTCTATCTTACATAAGAGACGGGTCCCTGACTGCTGAGGTGTTAAACATGCCTTCCTCTTGGAAACCTAAAAGACAGGCCTGCTGTGAGGTGTAATGCTGCGCTCTACTAAGAGAGCGGACTGTTGTGAGGTGTAATAGCTCCTCTACTAAGAGACGGGTCTGCTGTGAGGTGTAATGCTCCTCTTGTACTAAGAGCGGCCTTGCTGTGAGGTGTATGCTCCTCTTACTAAGAGAACGGGTTCTGCTGTGAGGTGTAATCCTCTCTTACTAAGAGACGGTGCCTGCTGTGAGGTGTAATGCTCCTCTTACTAAGAGACGGGCCTGCTGTGAGGTGTAATGCCTCCTCTTACTAAGAGGACGGTCTGCTGTGAGGTGTAATGCTCCTCTTAACTAAGAGACGGGCCTGCTGTTGAAGGTATATATGCTCCTTTACTAAGAGACGGGCTGCCCTGTGTAGAGTAGTAAAGCTCCTCTTTAAAGAAGGTGGGCCTGCTGTGAGGTGTAATGCACCTATTACTAAAGAGATTGGCTGCTGGAGGTGTAATGTACCTCTTACTAAGAGACGGGCTCTGATGTGAGGTGTAATCGCTCACTACTAAGAAGGGGCCTGCTGTGGGTGTAATGCACCTCTGACTAAGAGACGGGCTCTGCTGTGAGTGTAATGCTCCTCTTACTAGAGACGGTGCTTGTGAGGTGTAATATCTCTCTTACTAAGAGACGCGGCCTGCTGTGAGGTGTAATTGCTCCTCTTACTAAGAGACGGGCCTGCTGTGAGGTGTAATGCTCCTCTTACTAAGAGACGGGCCTGCTGTGAGGTGTAATGCTCCTCTTACTAAGAGACGGGCCTGCTGTGAGGTGTAATGCTCCTTACTAAGAGACGGGCTGCTGTGAGGTGTAATGCTCCTCTTACTAAGAGACGTGGCCCTGCTGTGAGGTGTAATTCCTCTTACTAAGAGACGCCTGCTGTGAGGTGTAATGCTCCTCTTACTAAGAGACGGGCCTGCTGTGAGGTGTAATGCTCCTCTTACTAAAGAGACGGGCCTGCTGTGAGGTGTAATGCTCTCTTACTAGAGAGCGGCCTGCTGTGAGGTTAATAACTCCTCTTACTAAGAGACGGGCCTGCTGTGAGGTGTAATGCTCCTCTTACTAAGAGACGGGCCTGCTGTGAGGTGTAATGCTCCTCTTTAAAGAAGGTGGGCCTGCTGTGAGGTGTAATGCTCCTCTTAAAGAGGTGGCCTGGTGTGAGGTGTAATGCTCCTCTTTAAAGAGGTGGGCCTGCTGTGAGGTGTAATGCACCTCTTACTAAGAGATTGGCCTGCTGTGAGGTGTAATGTACCTCTTACTAAGAGACGGGCCTGATGTGAGGTGTAATGCTCCTCTTACTAAGAGACGGGCCTGCTGTGAGTTGTAATGTACCTTTTACTAAGAGATTGGCCTGCTGTGAGGTGTAATGTACCTCTTACTAAGAGACGGGCCTGATGTGAGGTGTAATGCTCCTCTTACTAAGAGACGGGCCTGCTGTGAGGTGTAATGCACCTCTTTAAAGAGGTGGCCTGCTGTGAGGTGTAATGCTCCTCTTTAAGAGGTGGGCCTGGTGTGAGGTGTAATGCTCTCTTTAAAGAGGTGGGCCTGCTGTGAGGTGTAATGCACCTCTTACTAAGAGATTGGCCTGCTGTGAGGTGTAATGTACCTCTTACTAAGAGACGGGCCTGATGTGAGGTGTAATGCTCCTCTTACTAAGAGACGGGCCTGCTGTGAGGTGTAATGTACCTCTTACTAAGAGATTGGCCTGCTGTGAGGTGTAATGTACCTCTTACTAAGAGACGGCCTGATGTGAGGTGTAATGCTCCTCTTACTAAGAGACGGGCCTGCTGTGAGGTGTAATGCACCTCTTACTAAGAGATTGGCTGCTGTGAGGTGTAATGTACCTCTTACTAAGAGACGGGCCTGCTGTGAGGTGTAATGCTCCTCTTACTAAGAGACGGGCCTGTGTGAGGTGTAATGCTCCTCTTACTAAGAGACGGGTCTGCTGTGAGGTGTAATGCTCCTCTTACTAGAGACGGGCTGCTGTGAGGTGTAATGCTCCTCTTACTAAGAGACGGGCCTGCTGTGAGGTGTAATGCTCCTCTTACTAAGAGACGGGCCTGCTGTGAGGTGTAATGCTCCTCTTACTAAGAGACGGGTCTGCTGTGAGGTGTAATGCTCCTCTATACTAGAGAACGGGCCTGCTGTGAGGTGTAATGCTCCTCTTACTAAGAGACGGGTCTGCTGTGAGGTGTAATAATCCTCTTACTAAGAGACGGGCCTGCTGTGAGGTGTAATGCTCCTCTTACTAAGAGACGGGCCTGCTGTGTGGTGTAATGCTCCTCTTTGACTACAGCAGCTCATTGATTTTTGGAAACAAATGGAAACATTTCAAAACTTTTTCTCCTCCTAGAAGAGTGGTTTGAGAAAACGTCATTTGATTTCCACAGAGAGGAGGTAGATGCATGTGGCAGAGCTGCAATTAGGGCGATGCAGAGAAACTGTGTAGGTGGAGAGTGGGCGAGACGAGAGATAGAACAATGATCTCTGCAGTGGTTGAAGGTGTTGGGAGGGGGGGGGTGAAGGAAGGTTAGAGAGAGATAGAGAGAGAGCGATATGAAAAATGAAAGACTTCCTAAAGTGCATGACAAGCGATATAAACATGTGTACTAGATAATTTGCTAGCTTTGACAGTCAATCACTGGCATAGTCTCTAATAGCTACTTGTATGTCAAATATCATCTGCATTCTACTGATTTCTAGGTAGCTTGAATTATCCCAGTTCTTGTATTTACTGAAGAGAAGAGGGAGTTAGGAGGACAAACTGTGAGGATGTAACCCTCTGTGAGCGTCCCCTCTTCCACCATATGCAAGGCACGACCTTGCTTTCCCAACTCTGAGCTGCAACCCAGAGCTGGTGGGAGTGAAGCTCTCTCTGCTGACACGGTGCATCTCTCAGTGTGGGCAGAGAACAGCCCCCTCACACTCAACAAAGCACTGAGAGGCAGCAGGCAGACACACACAAACACACAGACAACACCACACACACATGCACACATCCCAGGTCTGTACAAAAGGTCTACAAAGCTAAATAAAAACTGTTGCTATACAGCAGGAACAACTCATTTATTTATTACAGTGCCAGGAATACTGCATTCCTACAGTCCTACAGTCCTACAGTCCTACAGTCCTATTCATCATGGTGCTTTGTTGTCAGCAGTGCTGTGTGTCAGAGCTGTGTGCCAGAACGGTGTGTCAGAATGGTGTCAGAAGGTGTGTCAGTGCTGTGTGTCAGAGCTGTGTGTCAGAATGGTGTCAGAACGGTGTGTCAGAACGGTGTGTCAGAGCTGTGTGCCAGAACGGTGTGTCAGAATGGTGTCAGAACGGTGTGTCAGAGCGGTGTGTCAGAGCGGTGTGTCAGAGCTGTGTGTCAGAACCGGTGTGTCAGAGCTGTGTGTCAGAATGGTGTGTCAGTGTTGTGTGTAGAATGGTGTGCAGTGTTGTGTGTGCAAGAATGGTGTGTCAGAACGGTGTGTCAGAACGGTGGTCAGACGTGTTGTCAGAATGGTGTGTCAGTGTTTGTGTCAGAATGGTGTGTCAGAATGGTGTGTCAGAATGGTGTGTCAGAACGGTGTGTCAGAACAGTGTGTCAGAGCGGTGGTGGTCAGAACGGTGTGTCAGAAACGGTGTGTCAGAAGGTGTGTCAGAACGGTGTGTCAGACGGTGTGTCAGAACCGGTGGGTGTCAGAACGGTGTGTCAGAACGGTGTGTCAGAATGGTGTGTCAGAACGTGTGTCAGTTGTCAGAACGGTGTGTCAGAAACGGTGTGTCAGAACGGTGTGTCAGAACGAGTGTGTCAGAACGGTGTGTCAGAACGGTGTGTCAGAACGGTGTGTCAGAAATGGTGGTGTCCAGAGCGGATGTGTCAGAACGGTGTGTCAGAACGGTGTGTCAGATAACGGTGTGTCAGAACGGTGTGGTCAGAGCGGTGTGTCAGAGCGGATGTGTCAGAACGGTGTGTCAGAACGGTGTGTCAGAGCTGTGTGTCTGTGTGTCGGACTGTGTTTCC
>NC_036844.1:33652350-33661669 GCF_002910315.2 Salvelinus sp. IW2-2015
CCTCTTACTAAGAGACGGGCCTGCTGTGAGGTATAATGCTCCTCTTACTAAGAGACGGCCTGCTGTGAGGTGTAATGCTCCCTTTAAAGAGGTGGCCTGCTGTGAGGTGTAATGCACCTATTACTAAGAGATTGGCCTGCTGTGAGGTGTAATGTACCTCTTACTAAGAGACGGGCCTGATGTGAGGTGTAATGCTCCTCTTACTAAGAACGGGCCTGCTGTGAGTGTAATGCACCTCTGACTAAGAAACGGGTCTGCTGTGAGGTGTAATGCTCCTCTTACTAAGAGACGGGCCTGCTGTGAGGTGTAATGCTCCTCTTACAAGAGACGGGCCTGCTGTGAGGTGTAATGCTCCTCTTACTAAGAGACGGGCCTGCTGTGAGGTGTAATGCTCTCTTACTAAGAGACGGGCCTGCTGTGAGGTGTAATGCTCCTCTTACTAAGAGACGGGGCCTGCTGTGAGTGTGTAATGCTCCCTTACTAAGAGACGGGCCTGCTGTGAGGTGTAATGCTCCTCTTACTAAGAGACGGGCCTGCTGTGAGGTAATAATCCTCTTACTAAGAGACGGTCTGCTGTGAGGTGTAATGCTCCTCTTACTAAGAGACGGGCCTGCTGTGAGGTGTAATGCTCCTCTTACTAAGAGACGGGCCTGCTGTGAGGTGTAATGCTCCTCTTACTAAGAGACGGGCCTGCTGTGAGGTGTAATAATCCTCTTACTAAGAGACGGGCCTGCTGTGAGGTGTAATGCTCCTCTTACTAAGAGACGGCCTGCTGTTGAGGTGTAATGCTCCTCTTTAAAGAGGTGGGCCTGCTGTGAGGTGTAATGCTCCTCTTTAAAGAGGGGCCTGTGTGAGGTGTAATGCTCCTCTTTAAAGAGTGTGGGCCTGCTGTGAGGTGTAATGCACCTCTTACTAAGAGATTGGCCTGCTGTGAGGTGTAAGTACCTCTTACTAAGAGACGGGCCTGATGTGAGGTGTAATGCTCCTCTTACTAAGAGACGGGCCTGCTGTGAGTTGTAATGTACTTTTACTAAGAGATTGGCCTGCTGTGAGGTGTAATGTACCTCTTACTAAGAGACGGGCCTGATGTGAGGTGTAATGCTCCTCTTACTAAGAGCGGGCCTGCTGTGAGGTGTAATGCACCTCTTAAAGAGGTGGCCCTGCTGTGAGGTGTAATGCTCCTCTTTAAAGAGGTGGGCCTGGTGTGAGGTGTAATGCTCCTCTTTAAAGAGGTGGGCCTGCTGTGAGGTGTAATGCACCTCTTACTAAGAGATTGGCCTGCTGTGAGGTGTAATGTACCTCTTACTAAGAGACGGGCCTGATGTGAGGTGTAATGCTCCTCTTACTAAGAGACGGGCCTGCTGTGAGGTGTAATGTACCTCTTACTAAGAGATTGGCCTGCTGTGAGGTGTAATGTACCTCTTACTAAGAGACGGCCTGATGTGAGGTGTAATGCTCCTCTTACTAAGAGACGGGCCTGCTGTGAGGTGTAATGCACCTCTTACTAAGAGATTGGCCTGCTGTGAGGTGTAATGTACCTCTTACTAAGAGACGGGCCTGCTGTGAGTGTGTAATGCTCCTCTTACTAAGAGACGGGCCTGCTGTGAGGTGTAATGCTCCTCTTACTAAGAGACGGGTCTGCTGTGAGGTGTAATGCTCCTCTTACTAAGAGACGGGCCTGCCTGTGAGGTGTAATGCTCCTCTTACTAAGAGACGGGCCTGCTGTGAGGTGTAATGCTCCCTTACTAAGAGACGGGCCTGCTGTGAGGTGTAATGCCCTCTTTACTAAGAGACGGGTCTGCTGTGAGGTGTAATGCTCCTCTTACTAAGAGACGGGCCTGCTGTGAGGTGTAATGCTCCTCTTACTAAGAAGACGGGTCTGCTGTGAGGTGTAATAATCCTCTTACTAAGAGACGGGCCTGCTGTGAGGTGTAATGCTCCTCTTACTAAGAGACGGGCCTGCTGTGTGGTGTAATGCTCCTCTTTGACTACAGCAGCTCATTGATTTTTTGGAAACAAATGGAAACATTTCAAAACTTTTTCTCCTCCTAGAAGAGTGGTTTGAGAAAACGTCATTGTGATTTCACCAGAGAGGAGGTAGATGCATGTGGCAGAGCTGCAATTAGGGCGATGCAGAGAAACTGTGTAGGTGGAGATGGGCGAGACGAGAGATAGAACAATGATCTCTGCAGTGGTTGAAGGTGTTGGGAGGGGGGGGGTGAAGGAAGGTTAGAGAGAGATAGAGAGAGAGCGATATGAAAATGATAAGAACTTCCTAAAGTGCATGACAAGCGATATAAACATGTGTACTAGATAATTTGCTAGCTTTGACAGTCAATCACTGGCATAGTCTCTAATAGCTACTGTATGTCAAATATCATCTGCATCTACTGATTTCTAGGTAGCTTGAATTATCCCAGTTCTGTATTTACTGAAGAGAAAGAGGGAGTTAGGAGGACAAACTGTGAGGATGTAACCCTCTGTGAGCGTCCCCTCTTCACCATATGCAAGGCACGACCTTGCTTTCCCAACTCTGAGCTGCAACCCAGAGCTGGTGGGAGTGAAGCTCTCTCTCTGCTGACACGGTGCATCTCTCAGTGTGGGCAGAGAACAGCCCCCTCACACTCAACAAAGCACTGAGAGGCAGCAGGCAGACACACACACACCACAGACAACACACACACACATGCACACATCCCAGGTCTGTACAAAAGGTCTACAAAGCTAAATAAAAACTGTTGCTATACAGCAGGACAACTCATTATTTATTACAGTGCCAGGAATACTGCATTCCTACAGTCCTACAGTCCTACAGTCCTACAGTCCTATTCATCATGGTGCTTTGTTGTCAGCAGTGCTGTGTTCAGAGTGTCATGACTTGTGCCAAACGGTGTGTCAGAATGGTGTCAGAAGGTGTGTCAGTGCTGTGTGTCAGAGCTGTGGTGTCAGAATGGTGTCAGAACGGTGTGTCAGAACGGTGTGTCAGAGCTGTGTGCCAGAACGGTGTGTCAGAATGTGTGTCAGAACGGTGTGTCAGAGCGTGTGTCAGAGCGGTGTGTCAGAGCTGTGTGTCAGAACGTGTGTCAGAGCTGTGTGTCAGAATGGTGTGTCAGTGTTGTGTTCAGAAGGTTGTGTCAGTGTTGGTGTCAGAATGTTGCAGTGTAAATGTCAGAACGGTGTGTCAGAACGGTGTGTCAGAGCTGTGTGTCAGAATGGTGTGTCAAAATGGTGTGCGTGTGTCAGAATGTGTGTCAGAACGGGTGTCAGAACAGTGTGTCAGAGCGGTGTGTCAGAACAGTGTGTCAGAACGGTGTGTCAGAACGTGTGTCAGAACGGTGTGTCAGAAGGTGTGTCAGAACGGTGTGTCAGAACGGTGTGTCAGAACGGTGTGTCAGAACGGTGTGTCAGAACGGTTCAACTGTGTCAGAACGGTGTAATCGGTGTCAGAACGGTGTGTCAGAACGGTGTGTCAGAAGGTGTGTCAGAACGGTGTGTCAGAACGGTGTGTCAAACGGGTGTCAACGGTGTGTCAGAACGGTGTGTCAGAACGGTGTGTCAGAACGGTGTGTCAGAACGTAGTTGTGTCAGAACGGTGTGTCAGACGCGAGTGTGTCAGAACGGTGTGTCAGAAGGTGTGTCAGAACTGTGTGTCAGAACGGTGTGTCAGACGGTGGTCAGAGCGGGTAATGTGTCAGAACGTGTGTCAGAGCTGTGTGTCAGAGCTGTTGTGTCAGAACGGTGGTCAGACCAAGCTGTTTGTCAAGCTGTGTCCAGAACGTATGCCAGCAGCTGGTGTGTCAGAGCTGTGTGTCAGAGCTGTGTGTCAGAACGGTGTGTCAGAGCGGTGTGTCAGAGCGGTGTGTCAGAGCTGTGTGTCAGTGCTGTGTGTCAGAACGGTGTGTCAGAGCTGTGTGTCTATGTTTCACAGTGAGGAAACAGGAGATCATCAAGGTAACAGAGCAGCTCATAGAAGCCATCAGCAATGGAGACTTTGAGAGCTACACGTAAGTAAACAGACCACATACTGCACCCATTCACTCACTGCTCACTCACTGTTCACTCACTGTTCACTCACTGTTCACTCTCTGTCTAGCTGTAGAGAAGTGATAAAGAGGGATAGAAACATACGTTGGTAACGAACATGTCTTCTACTGATACGGCAGTCTGATTGGCTTAACTCAGGGTTTGTCTTAATACTTCTTATGGCTGCAATCCCGGTAACGGGATCGATAGCCAGTGAAAGTGCAGGGTGCAGAAATATCATAATTAAAATTCCTCAAACATACATGTGTCTTATACCATTTTAAAGGTAATCTTGTTGTTAATCCCACCAAAGTGTCCGATTTCAAATAGGCTTTTCAGCGAAAGCACCACAAACGATTATGTTAGGTCACCACCAACTCAAATAAATATTCAGCAATTTTTCCAGCCAAAGAGAGGAGTCACAAATAGCACAAATAGAGATCAAATTAATCACTAACCTTTGATGATCTTCATCAGATGARACTCATAGGACTTCATATTACACAATACATATATGTCTTGTTCGATTAAGTTCATATTTATATCCAAAAACCTCCGTTTACATTGGCGCCATGTTCAGAAATGCCTCCAAAATATCCAGAGAAATTGCAGAGAGCCACGTCAAATAACAGAAATACTCATCATAAACTTTGATGAAAGATACATGTTTTACATAGAATTAAAGATACACTTGTTCTTAATGCAACCGCTGTGTCAGATTTCAAAAAGCTTTACGGCAAAACACAATATTCAATAATCTGAAAACAGCGTTCAGCCACAAAAGCAAGCCATACAATTACCCGCCCAAATTGTGCAGTCAACAAAACTCATAAATAGTATTATAAATCTTCACTTACCTTTGCTGATCTTCGTCGGAATGCACTCCCAGGACTCCCACTTCCACAAGAAATTTTCGTTTTTTCAGTAATGTCCATCATTTATGTCCAAATAGCTATTTTTGTCACGTGTTTGGAATACAAATCCAACGTCAGAAGAGCGCATTCACTAAAACCTGACGAAATGTCCAAAAGTTCCGTAACAGTCCGTAGAAACATGTCAAACGATGTATTGAATCAATCTTTAGAATGTTTTTAATATAAATCTTGAATAACGTTCCAACCGGAGAATTACGTTGACTTCAGATGAGCGATGGAACGAGCTCCCTCGTATGTGAATGCGCATGGTCAAAGCATGGTCACCTCATGGCAGTGGTGACTCATTCCTGTCTCCTTCGGCCCCCCTTCACTGTAGAGTCATCAGACAAAGTTCTACAGACTGTTGTCATCTAGTGGAAGCCGTAGGAAGTGAAAACTCATCCATATCTCGCTGTAATTTCAGTGGGAGCTTGGTTGAAAATCTACCAGCCTCAGTTTCCACTTCCTGTTTGGATTTTTTCTCAGGTTTTTGCCTGCCATATCAGTTCTGTTATACTCACAGACATAATTCAAACAGTTTTAGAAACGTCAGAGTGTTTTCTATCCAATACTAATAATAATATGCATATCTTAGCAATTATGACTGAGGAGCAGGCCGTTTACTCTGGGCACCTCTGTGCACCTTTCATCCAAGCTACTCAATACTGAGGGTTTGTCTTAACTCAGGGTTTGTCTTAACTGTAACAGTGTAATTGATAACTCAGGGTTTGTCTTAACTGTAACAGTGTAATTGATAAGTCAGGGTTTGTCTTAACTGTCACAGTGTAATTGATAACTCAGGGTTTGTCTTAACTGTAACAGTGTAATTGATAACACAGTGTTTGTCTTAACTGTAACAGTGTAATTGATAACTCAGTGTTTGGCTGTAGACATGAATCTAAGATGGCTTTGAGGTGGTTGTGAGGGGAAACCTCCGTAGGTCTATGTCCTTACTGATTTTACAGATAGATCCCTCCCAGTGCATGTGTCTGGGACTAAATTCTTCAAATCAAGGAGGGAGAAAACTGTCTACATGACCAATCAAGGCCATTTGGAGGCTGAACAAGTTAATCCCTTGATCATGAATAGCTGTGCATACCATTCATTTGCTCCAAGACGATGCACATATGTTAAGATGTTCCGGGCTATATGTTCGTCTGGCGTTAAGCAAGCTCCTTTGCAATTTTAACCTGTTCAAAAAATGTAAGTCATTTTCCTGTGACAATGCTTGCTTGTTTTTTTTTTTTTAAACAAGTCCTTAGTAAACTACACTTACGCTACTACAGGGTAGTATGAAAGCTGGTTCAACAGCAATGCGTCTGGTATTTTTCTTATCCTGGCCATGAATTAGCCAAGTACAGTAGCCTATATCCAGAAAATGTTTCTAAATGGTCTACTCGTGAGGCTTTTTTCTCAACATATTTTTGCATTATTTACATACAGTAGGCCTACCTGCAGTGCATACTCCATTCGGCTTGTATCCCTCCCCGTTTCCAAAGAGCGTCTCTTGTCTGGTTACCAAAGACGCGGTCCTCCAAAAACACACTGTAAAACTATTATTATTAAGTAACTGCTTCCAGTATTACTGTTTTTTAAAATAGTGTAGGCTATTCAACATGTTCAGTCCTATAAGGCCATATCAAGGGGAGGCTGAGGAAATATCTAGCTTATTGAGAACCTACCTCACACATTTATGGGAGCCTAGTATTTTTTATTTGAGGTGAAGTGCGACGTCTAAAGGGCCAATTCATTGATGCCAATTACAACAATGTTGACAATCAACACTCCAAACATATTGAGCAACACTGGATATTTGTGTTGTTGTTACTATTACTCGTTACTGTAGCCTATGCTATTTAATAAACTGTAGAATCAATCCACAATGGACTAGGACTAGAACATTCCGTGCCCCCAGACGAATTGGAGTTGATGACAACGCAAAGATCGTCAATAACCTACAGAACTGGAGACAAGCACATCCATGGAATGCGTTGAATGGCCAGTGAGTGGCCAAGCGCTCGTCACACGTACAACTTGTTCATTCATCAAACCTCAGCCCTTTCACGGCACCGCCAGCTATTGCACTCATAATAACGGCTGTGAAAATAGCTAAAATATTTCGGACACACCCCTGGACCTATAACACTACCTCCAGCGCTTAGATTTACCATAAGTTAGGTTTGTTAAAATAAATCCCTCTGTGTGAACCATATGAATAACAAGGCCATTGTATTTCATTCAACTCTAGCTGATGCAGCTCTGAGTAAACAGTAAATGGCTATATCCCAATAGCCTATCTGAAGTGTTTGAGTAGTGTGACCCTCCCACAAGCCCACTACACCGTGCCAGATATAGTCCTATTCAGCAGGAGTTTATCTCCAAACTTAGCATCCCGAGGGGGGTAACAACACCCCAGCCGGTCCGTCACATGTCTGTCACATCTTGGAGCACCTGTTCAAAACCAAGGGAGTAAAGTTCCCATCCAGGGCAGGAGGGATCATTTTTGCTGTGGTTGTTATAGTTCCACAGTCATGATAACGCTGTCTGTCTGCCAATTACAAAGGCCTGGAAAGAATCTGCTCCCTGCACGCTCAACCCTTTTACAACCATGCAGCGATCTGCCATGGACACAGAAAACACTGCCATTTTTCCACTGTCACATGGGCCAAAATACTACATGAGCAGTAATACTGCATGGAGGGTCAGCCTCGTCGCTTCACTGAAGCATTCCAAAGAGCAGTAATACTGCATGGAGGGTCAGCCTCATCGCTTCACTGAATCATTTTCCAAAGAGCAGTAATACTGCATGTGAGGTCAGCCTCATCGCTTCACTGATCATTCCAAAGAGCAGTAATACTGCATGGAGGGTCAGCCTCGTCGCTTCACTGAAGCATTCCAAAGAGCAGTATACTGCATGGAGGGTCAGCCTCATCGCTTCACTGAGCATTCTAAAGAGCAGAAAGAGAAGATAACCCATGTGCTTTTTCTCTCCTGTTGTCTCACTGTCCCCTCCTGACTCGTATCTGTCTGCTTCTCTCTCTTCTCTCTCTTCTCTCTCTCTCCGTCTCTCTTCTCTCTCTCTCGTCTCTCTCTCTCTCTTCTCTCTTTCTCTTCTCATCTCTCTCTTTCTCTCTCTTCTCCTCTTTCTCTCTCTCTCATCTCTTGTCTCTTCCCCTATAGTAAGATGTGTGACCCCAGTGTGACAGCGTTTGAGCCAGAAGCTCTGGGTAATCTGGTGGAAGGCCTGGACTTCCATCGCTTCTACTTTGAGAACTGTACGTTGCATTGCTTTCTCCTTGCCTCCCTCCCTCCCTTCCTACTATATCAATTTCAAAATTCGAATTTTACATTATACACAGACAGTTTCAAGCTACAGGAAACCTGTGTTGAATTGTTTGGGATATATAATCAAATCCCAGAGCTGTACACAGACAGGAGGGCTGTAAAACTCTTGCTATACAGCACCAACAACTCATTTACTTTCCCAGTGAAGGGAGAGTATACATATTATACACACTATAGTATATTTAAGCAATAAGGCACGAGGGGGTGTGGTATATWGYCKATATACCACAAACCCCAGAGGTGCCATATTGCTATTATAAACTGGTTACCAATGTAAGTAAAACAGTAAAAATACATGTTTTGTCATACCCGTGGTATATGGTCTGATATACCACAGCTGTCAGCCAATCAGCATTCAGGGCTTGAACCACCCAGTTTATAATATATATTTTGGAATATGCTTTAATAGTCCTTTAAATGTGCTCATAAGCTCTAGCTTATGGTTTCCATAATAGGTGACCAAATGTAATTTCTATTTCATGAGATGTGGTTAGGATTACAGGAAGTTGTGGAGAACAGAAGCTTGGGGCCATTATCTGTAAGTGAATGTAGTGTTCATTAGCTCCTACAGTGGCTGCAGACTGAATGCTTTTGGCTCATTGTGATGAGTAATGGATGAACCCGCTCCGCTCTAATCCTCTCATATCAGCCACTGCTCTCCCAGCCAGAGGAAACAGCTCCAATGGGCCTGATTGGACTGATTGGGAAAATGACAGAGCAAGGAAGAGAGAAAGAGAAGAAGAGAGAAATTAAAGAAGAGAGAAATGGAGAGAAACATAATGAGAGTGAAATGAATTAACCCTTTCAAATATTAATTCTGTAAAGCATTGATAAAGGAACAGCATCATCATCAGTGAGAGAGACTATGACATACCTAGTCATAAACCAGTGTGACAACTCCTGCAGTCATAGAATGACTTATTCATTGACTGACTGTTGTCTTGTGTGTATGTTACTCCTCCCCCAGTGTGGTCTAAGAACAGTAAGCCTGTCCACACCACCATCCTGAACCCCCACATCCACCTGATCGGGGAGGA
>NC_036844.1:33662674-33734211 GCF_002910315.2 Salvelinus sp. IW2-2015
ATGTAGCTATTTAATATAGGCCTGCCATCTGGTGGGAGATGTAGCTATTTAATATAGGCCTGCCATCTGGTGGGAGATGTAGCTATTTAATAAAGAGGCCTGCCATCTATTGGGAGATGTAGCTATTTCATGTAGGCCTGCTAGTACTCAATGCCAGATATTCTGTAGCTGTACAGGCATGGGCTTCTTTAATAAGGGTCAGTTTTCTCTTATTCCCTACTATTTGTTATTGAATGAGGTCAGGCAATCTRTCGTCTCCCCCTCTGACCCCAGCTGAGCTCTAGAGCAGGAGGGTTTGAGTGAGACGTCTCTCTGAGTGACACCGGTGGGTTACCAGCCGGATGCATGGGGACACAGAGGGACGCCCACCGACCGGCCTGAGGAACCACGAGCCCACACGCCACATCTCATCTCTTTAATTGATATCCGTTTACGTCTCCTCTCATATCCGTCACAAGGAAATCACATTAATGTCACACTATGTCACGCTCTCATGTATGTACTGTATATGCTGTGTGTGTCAGGAACATTTTAGCCTTGTCATTCTGTCTCTCCGCTCGTTCTTCTCTGACATTCTTGGTTCTTGTCATACTACAGTACTTGGCAGAGTCACAATTAGTACAAATGGATCTATGAGTAGGATTCAATCTGTAAAACATAGCCGAGGGTAGTAGGAATACTGAGTGTGCTGATTTTTTATAATCCCCACAAAATTTGTGAACTAGGCCTTTATTACTCCTGTTTGCAGAGCAGAGGAATCCCCCTCCCCTCAATAAAAATTATCCTCAGCCACACCCCTCACCCACCAAAATCTCCTTATCACCCACCCCCCTAAACATCTCCCCGCGGCTCTAAAGCTCTCGCAGTAATCGGCAACTACAGTTTTCCTTCCACTTAAATGTTTTTATTCAACAATGCTCCCTCAACAATGCTCCCTCAACAATGCTCCCTCAACAATGCTCCCTCAACAATGCTCCCTCAACAATGCTCCCTCAACAATGCTCCCTCAACAATGCAGTATATTAATATTTAATAATAACATTAAAAGTCCAGTCAGAAATAACATGTAATAGTAACAGTAACATAAAAATGTACATAATAGAACATAATACTGTATGTGGGAGAGCATCAAAGCACTTCTTTAGGTTCTTCCAATGAGGACTGAGGGTATATACCATATATCTTCCTCACTTTTTATTGTTGTCAATACAAACCCCCTCTTGCTTGTTAGAGCAGTTGAACTTACTTGCAGCGGACAGTGTAAACTACAGTATTCTGCCTACTTCAGAGTAAGAAGCAATTTACAAAAGACCACTAACACTGCCCAGGATTTTCTGCAATAAGTTAGATTGGTGTTTTTATACTAAATAGTGTGTTCTTCTGATATAGATTGGTTGTGGATTAAAAAAATGACAATACATTTTAGTGACTTTGTTTTATTGATGTCCCATTCCCTCTATTTCGTCACTTTCCAGTGTTAACATCACTGTTTATTGCATGCAAGTGTATAAATGAGCGTTTGGATCTCTCTGCTTGTGTTTCTAGTTCTCAAATTTGACAAATGTGATATTTCAGATGTACTCTCAGAGATGTATAAATAATTGTATCTTTTTACTGTTTGAAGAATGTCATAACGGGACAAATAAGAACCCGATATCACCTCTAAACTGCAGTATGTGTTTCCCTGTGTGTTAACAATAAATGCCTCACAGAATATTTGATTGTGCGTTGAAAAACTGCCAGAATTGAATTTGATTTAAACAAAACGTGTTTACTATTGGCAGTTCAACAGAGATTTATATCAAACTTTGTACTGTAAAGCAATTTGTGAAAAATCTGCTGAATACGACAAACAAATCTTTTCCTCAACATATTTGATAGAAAAGGATAAAAGAAGAACCACAACAGCCAAATCCTCTGTGTGCTTTCTAGAACTGATTCTACAGATTCTATACTTGTTTTATACAGTAGTCTAGTATTTTCGTGTAAATGGCCAGACCTACAGCTGTAAAACAGCATAAGAACTTCCATTACACTGCTGCTCTGATGTTGCTGTTTCTTTCCGGAGCACATTGAGGACCTTATGCTACTGTATAGGAGCTATTGTAGGATTTATGTTATTCTGGATATGAGACGCTTTCTTTATATTATTCTGGATATGAGACGCTTTCTTTATATTATTCTGGGTATGAGATGCTTTCTTTATATTATTCTGGGTATGTGGCACTTTATTTCTTTATATTATTCTGGTTATGTGACAATTTCATTTTAGTATTCTGGACATGTGACGCTTTTTTATTATTCTGGATATATGACGCTTTTTGTTATTCTGGATATATGCTTTCTTTCCTTTGAAGCATGCGAGTTTGTAATGTGCTCGAAGTTAATGCGTCTGTTTTTGAAAATTATTTTCTGAAGGGTCAAAGTCATAATTTGCAATTGTTATATAATATACTGTGAATGTGGGTCTGTAAATAAAAACATTATAATGATAAGGTATTCAAAATTTTTTTTTTTTATATTTTTCTATATTTTACATTTTATTTGACCTTTATTTAACTAGGCAATCAAATGTATTTAGGAAACCCTTTTTACATCAGCCGATGTCACAAAGTGCTGTACAGAAACCCAGCCTAAACCCCCAACCAGCAAGCAATGCAGATGTAGAAGCACGGTGGCTAGGAAAAACTCCCTAGAAAGGCCAGAACCTAGAGAGGAACCAGGCTATGAGGGGTGGCCAGTCCTCTTCTGGCTGTGCCGGGTGGAGATTATAACAGAACATGGCCAAGATGTTCAAACGTTCATAGATGACCAGCAGGGTCAGATAATAATAACCACAGTGGTTGTAGAGGGCAACAGGTCAGCACCTCAGGAGTAAATGTCAGTTGGCTTTTCATAGCCGATCATTCAGAGAGAGTCCAAAACAGCAGGTCCGGCACAAGACTCGTCCAGTGAACAGGTCAGGGTTCCATAGCTACAGGCAGAATAGTTGAAACTGGATCAGCAGCATGACCATGGTCCAGGTCCTCCAAGAGAAGAGAGAGCGAGAAAAAGAGAGAGAATCAGAGAAAAAGAGAGAGAGAGATAATTAGAGGGAGCATATTTAAATTCACACAGGACACCGGATGAGACAGGAGAAATACTCCAGATATAACAGACTGACTCTAGCCCCCCGACACAAACTATTGCATCATACTACATACTGGAGGCTGAGACAGGAGGGGACAGAATGGATGTAAAAAAAATTGTAGCAGTGCAAGAACTGGTAAACAGGCCACCAACAAACGTGAGAGAGCTGAGGAAACTACTGGGGTTTCTAGGGTACTATAGGGGTTATGTACAGAACTTTTCACAACATGCTAAATGTCTCTATGACTTACTAGCAGTGAAGTCGGAGACGCCAGCATCCGGGAAGTGAAAGACCAAGGTAGCTATGCAGTCAGGACAGGCTCTGCCCCACCATAAAGTTATATTGGAGGATGCTCACCAGAGCGCATCAGAACACTAACCCACCTGTGCTTACTTACCCAGATTTCAATTATCCTTTTATCTTGCACTTTGATGCCTCTGAAGAAGGATTGGGAGATGGTGGCAAACGACAAAGTGGCAAACTGAGGGTGTTTGGATATGTCTCCTCACCCTGACACAAGCCGAGAGCAACTATCACCCTGACACAAGCAGAGAGCAACTATCACCCTGACACAAGCAGAGAGCAACTATCACCCTGACAGCGCTGAACAAGCCGAGAGCAACTATCACCTCTGACACAAGCCGAGAGCAACTATCACCCTGAAACACAAGCAGAGAGCACTTATCACCCTGACACAAGCCGAGAGCACACTATCACCCTGACACAAGCAGAGAGCAACTATCACCCTGACACAAGCCGAGAGCAACTATCACCCTGCACAAGCCGAGAGCAACTATCCCCCTGACACAAGCAGAGAGCAACTATCACCTGACACAAGCAGAGAGCAACTATCACCCTGACCAAAGCAACTATCACCCTGACACAAGCCGAGAGCAACTATCACCCTGACACAAGCAGAGAGCAACTATCACCCTGACACAAGCAGAGAGAAACGACACTCGGGGAAACTGGAATTCTTGCCCCTTAAATGGGCGGTCACTGAGCGGCTCCAAGATTATCCCTTTTATGCTCCCTCTGTATTTATTAGGGATCCCCATTACTCTTCCTGGGGTCCAAACACACCAAAGCAACCACATTACATATAAAACAGTGAACTGTGTTTGTACTGAATGAGATAAAGATAAAACAGTACATCATATATCACTACACCACCACATTATCCACAATACAAAATGTTCAATACCACCATACAACAAAATCACAATGTGTGCGTATGCATGTGTCTGTACCTTTGTTCAATAAGGTGTATTTTTACCTGCTTTTTAAATGTGATTCTACTGCTTGCATCAGTTACCTGATGTGGAATAGAGTTCCATGTAGTCATGGCTCTATGTAGTCTGTGACAGTGTACAGTGATAATAACCTCTTGACATATGTACTAACTACAGCAAAACTGGATGCCACCGGTCGTCGCTGGGTGGCAGAGTTGTCTGACTTCAATCTCACACTGAAGTATCGTCCTGGAAAGGTAAACACTGACACAGAATTTCTGTCACGTTCTCCTTTGCATGTTGAACATTATATGGAAGAATGCACAGAGAAACACTCACCTGAGACAGTAAAAACACTCAATGATGTTCAGGCACAACATCATGACTGTGTAACTTGGATATCCACGGTCACGCTAAGGCCATCAGTGCAAGAGGAGCTGTCAAGGTGTGGGGGGGAAGAGTTACAGGCCGACTGTCTCCACTCCATCTCATGCAGGCTCAGTTAAATGATGCAGCTGTATGGAAGGTCTTGGAACTGAAAAGGACAACACCAACAGAATGTCAATAGGAGTCATACGAAGTCAAACAGTTACTGCAAGAGTGGAACAGGCTCCATGTCTCACCAGATGGATCATTACAAAGGACAACAGAAAAAAGAACACAAGTTGTGGTACCAAGTCAGTACAGAACACTAATTTACAAGTACTTACACACTGAAATGGCCCATCTAGGAACAGAAAGAGTGTTGAACTTATCACGAGAATGCTTTTATTGGCCGCGCATGCAACATGACATTAACTGTATCTCTAAAGTGTGAAAGTGTATCAAACAAGAGAAACCCAGTGTAATAACTAGGGCCCCATTGCAACATGTAGGGACTAGAGCTCCTTTCCAGATGATTCCAATTGATTATGTGCATTAGGAGAAAAGCAGAGGGGCTTTGAGTACATTTTAGTTATTTTACATAACTTCACAACATTTGCACAAGCCTATCCCACCATAAATAAGTCAGGGAAAACTGCAGTAAAAAAGCTTTGAGGACTTTTTCAAAGTTTGCCTTTATGTAAAAAAATCCATCACAATCAGGGAAGAGAGTTATTCAGAACTGTACAGGAATATCCAATTCCAGAACTTTTTTTTTAACAAGGCAAGTCAGTTAAGAACAAATTCTTATTTTCAATGACCTATGAAAAGTGGGTTAACTGCCTTGTTCAGGGGCAGAATGACAGATTTTTACCTTGTCAGCTCGGGGATTCAATCTTGCAACCTTTCGGTTACTAGTCCAACGCTCTAACCACTAGGCTACCCTGCCACCCCGATATCATTCACAGGGGAATCCGGTGGAGACATTTAACCGTACACTATTGTCAATGTTGCGCACACTACATGAAGAGAAAAAAGGCCAACTGAGGTGATTATCTAAAAAACGTAGTTCATGCATATAATTGTACCACCAGTGATGCTACTGGGTTCTCACCGTATTTCCTGTTATTCAGAAGGGCTCCACTGCTACCTAGGTAAGTGAGGAATTATCAGATAATATTGAGGAACATGGTCAGACTGATAGAAACTTCACTGTGAAGGAGTTCCAGCCTGTCCTCAGGGAGACTCCGGAGAGGACAGGGGTAAATATGGAAACAGCTGGGGGCTCAGAGACTCAATCATCCCATGATGAAGTGGACACTGATTCATTGGGGTCACCAAAGACCTTGCCCCACTGTTCAGCCAGGCAAAAGGGGCCCAGAGACATCCTAACCTATAACACTTTAGGGCTGCCAGGCTTTTATCAGGATACGAACTAGATTATTTATATATTTTTTACCTTTAACAATCACAGTGTGATAATGTTTAGTGGGGGTTGCATCTTTGCCCATTATTACATACGCTTGTTGGAGGAGGGAACGCAACACCCTGCTACATCTCAACTCCCAGTGGAGTGATCAAGTATGTGATCGTAGGTGTGGGGAAGGACAACAGAGGCAGAGAAAAATACTGTTTACAGGAAATGTATTATTCCTTAACACGGTAGTGTGGGGAAAAGGGGGCTGGACGGAACCAAAGAAAAAGTACAAATTAAGAGTCCCCTCTCCTACCTTACCTGCCTTCCCACTTCTTACCTTTAGCACCATCTGGCGCGCTAACGAACATACAAGGGGTGGTCGGCCCAGGTCTTACCTAGTGTGCATAGACAGATTAAATACTATGGGTTATGTATGCCTGCAGACCTCTTGCCCGAACACTCCCAAGGTACGTTCGCCTTCCCCCCTGTGAACAAATGAAACAGAATAATGACTAATACTTAGTCTACAATTTCTATAACCAAAAACACTAAGTCCTATTGGTATACACGTACCTCGGAAGGAGCGGCTACCAAATAATATCCACAAAACTTTTACTGACCACCACAACAATCAACACAGGACATAAAAAAAAGTATTTATTTTCCTTGGGGAAGGAACACTGGCTTTAACAAGCTGGAGAAGGAGTTGGTAATTGCAGAGACAGCTGTATCCCCTGACGAGAGGGAGGGGTCAGAGCTCCAATTTGCGATGGGGCCGACCAATTAGCTGCTTAGAATTTCCTGAAATACACACACATACAAACCTACAACAACACAGAAACTGGAGAACGTAACACCCATGTAGGTAGACTGGGCATGTCTATATAGTTATATGGGTGATTGTCCAGTATTCTCAGGTGTTCTCATGACCAGTACTCGGGTGAAGCCGATGGGAAATAAAGAGGACAATTTTAAGTCGACTGGGGAGAGGAAGAAAAACTAATATAAAAATGTTGTAAAATGCTGTTACATCGTGCTGACATGATTAACATTCAAGTAAACAGTACCTTTCACATTGGAGTTTATATTATAAGCTCATAGAAAGGGTAACACATGCAGTACATGAATATTAATAATAACATTAAAAGTCCAGTCAGAAATAACAAATAGTAGTAATAGTAACATAAATGTTTACATAATAGATCATAATGTGACTAATTTCAATTTGTTTTGATTTGATATATACATAGAAACATATGTATAAACATACATAGAAACATATATACAAAGAAACGTATGTATTAACGTATAGACATAGAAACATAAGTATTCAGACCCATTGACTTTTTCCCCATTTTGTTACGTTACAGCCTTATTCTAAAATGTATTAAATAGCTTTTTTCATCTTCAATCTACACACCATATCCCGTAATGACGAAGCACATTTTTTTTCAAAATAAAAATAAAACACTGAAATATCACATTTACATACGTATTCAGACCCTTTACTTAGTACTTTGTTGAAGCATCTTTGGTAGCAATTACAGCCTCAAGTCTTCTTGGGTATGAGGCTACAAGCTAGGCACACCTGTATTTGGGGAGTTCCTCCCATTCTTCTCTGTAGATCCTCTCAAGCTCTGTCAGATTGGATGGAGAGCGTCGCTGCACAGCTATTTCTAAGTCTGTCCAGAGATGTTCGATCGGGTTCAAGTCCGGGCTCTGGCTGGGTCACTCAAGAACATTCAGAGACTCTGGCTGTGTGCTTAGGGATGGTAACCTGTTGGAAGGTAAACTTCGCCCCAGTCTGAGGTCCTGAGAGCTCTGGAGCAGGTTTTCATCAAGGATCTCTCTGTACTTTGCTCCGTTCATCTTTCCCTCGATCATTACTAGTCTCCCTGTCCTGCCGCTGAAAAACATCCCCACAGCATGATGCTAACACCACCGTGCTTCACCGTAGGGATGGTGCTAGGTTTCCTCCAGACGTGACGCTTGACAGTCAGTCCAAAGAGTCTTGGTCTTGGTTTCATCAGACCAGAGAATCTTGTTTCTCATGGTCTGAGAGTCATTTAGGTGCCTTTTGGCAAACTCCAAATGGGCTGTCATGTGCCTTGACTGAGGAGTGTCTTCCGTCTGGCCACTTTACCATAAAGGTCTGATTGGTGGAGTGCAGCAGAGATTGTTGTCCTTCTGGAAGGTTCTCCCATCTCCACAGAGGAACTCTGGTGCTCTGTCAGAATGACCATCGGGTCTTGGTCACCTCCCTCACCAAGGCCCTTCTCCCCCGATTGCTCAGTTTGTCCGTGCGGCTAGCTCTAGGAAGACTTGGTGGTTCCAAACTTGTTCCATTTAAGAATGATGGAGGCCACTGTGTTCTTGGGGACCTTCAATGCTGCAGAAAGTTTTGGTACCCTTCCCCAGATCTGTTCCTCGACACAATCTCTAAGGACAATTCCTTCGACCTCATGGCTTGAATTTACCACAGGTATAATGTATACCATACATGTATGTTTACCATACTGTATAATGAAGTTGTAGAAATATCTCAAGGATGATCAATGGAAAATGGATGCACCTGAGCTCAATTTTGAGTCTCATAGCAATGGTTCTAAATAATTATGTAAATAAGTCATTAATATATATATATACAGGACCAGTGAAAAGTTTGAACACACCTACTCAATCAAGGGTTTTTCTTTATTTTTACTATTTTCTCCAACGTAGAATATTAGTGAAGACAATCAAACTATGATATAACACATATGGAATCATGTAGTAACCAAAAAAGTGTTTAACAAATCAAAATATATTTTAGATTTTAGATTCTTCAAAGTAGCCACCCTGCCTTGATGACAGCTATGCACACTCTTGGCATTCTCTCAATCAGCTTCATGAGGCAGTCACCTGGAATGCATTTCAATTAGCAGTTGTGCCTTGTTAACTTCTTTGGGGTAGGGGTCAGTATTTTCACGTCCGGATGAAAAGCATGCCCAGAGTAAATGGCCTGCTACAAAGCCGGAAAAGCTAGAATATGCATATTATTAGTAGATTTGGATAGAAAACACTCTGAAGTTTCTAAAACTGTTTGAATGATGTCTGTGAGTATAACAGAACTCATATGGCAGGCAAAAACCTGAGAATAAATCCAACCAGGAAGTGGGAAATCTGAGGTTGGTCGATTTTCAACTCAGCTCCTATTGAAGATACAGTGGGATATTGGTAATGTTGCACTTCCTAAGGCTTCCACTAGATGTCAACAGTCGTTAGAACCTTGTCTGATGCTTCTACTGTGAAGTGGGGCCGAAGGAGAGAGGAATGAGTCAGGTCTATCATGACCTGAAAATGCCCTGACCATGCGCGTTCACGTGAGAGCGAGCTCTGTTCCATCGCACTTCTGAAGACAATGGAGTACTGCGGTTGGAACATTATTGAAGAATTATGTTAAAAACATCCTAAAGATTGATTCAATACTTCGTTTGTCATGTTTTTACGGACTGTAATATAACTTTTTTAACTTTTCGTCCGTACTTTCCGCTGGACCTGCCCGTGCGTCATGATTTTGGAAAGTGTACTGAACGCTAGAACAACAAGGAGGAATTTGGACATAAATTATGAACATTATCGAGCAAAACAAACATTTATTGTGGAACTGGGATTCCTGGGAGTGCATTCTGATGAAGATCATCAAAGGTAAGTGAATGTTTATAATGTTACTTCTGACTTCTGTTGACTGCATAATATGTCGGATATATTTGTMTCTTGATTGGGCTCTGAGCGCCAACTCAGATTATTGCATGGTTTGCTTTTTTCGTAAAGCTTTTTTGAAATCTGACACAGCGGTTGCATTAAGGAGAAGTGCATCTAAAATTCCATGCATAACAATCTTTTAGCAATGTTTATTATGAGTATTCCTGTAAATTGATGTGGCTCTCTGCAAAATCAAAGGATGTTTTGGAACTTCTGAACGTAAGGCGCCAATGTAAACTCAGATTTTTGGATATAAATATGAACTTTACCGAACAAACCATTCATGTATTGTGTAACATGAAGTCCTATGAGTGTCATCTGATGAAGATCATCAAAGGTTAGTGATTAATTTTATCTATATTTCTGCTTTTTGCGAATCCTCTCTTTGGCTGGAAAAAATGGCTGTGTTATTCTGTGAATAGGCACTCACCTAACATAATCGTTTGGTTTGCTTTCGTCGTAAAGCCTTTTTGAAATCGGACACTGTGGCTGGATTTACAACAAGTGTGTGAAATACATGTATGTTTGAGGAATTTTAATTATGGGATTTCTGTTGTTTTGAATTTGGCGCCCTGCAGTTTCACTGGCTGTTGAAGAGGTGGGACGCTACCGTCTCACGTACCCTAGAGAGGTTAAAAGTTAATTTGTAGAATTTCTTTCCTACTTAATGTGTTTGAGCCAATCAGTTGTTTTGTGACAAGGTATGGTTGGTATACAGAAGATAGCCCTATTTGGTAAAAGACCAAGTCCATATTATGGTAAGAACAGCTCAAATAAGCAAAGAGAAACTAAAGTCCATCATTACTTTAAGACCTGATATCTCAACATGAACTGTTCAGAGGAGACTGTGTGAATCAGACCTTCATGGACATTAAGACCAGTGGAAATCTATCCTTTGGTCTGATGAGTCCAAATTTGAGATGTTTAGTTCCAACCGATGTGTCTTTGTGAGATGCAGAGTAGGTGAACGGATGATCTCCGCATTCGTGGTTCCTACCGTGAAGCATGGAGGAGGATGTGTGATGGGGTGGGGGTGCTTTTATTGTGACACTGTCTGTGATTCATTTAGATTTCAAGGCACACTTAACCAGCATGGCTACCACAGAATTCTGCAGCGATACGCCATCCCATCTGGTTTGCACTTAGTGGTACAATCATTTGTTATTCAACAGGACAATGACCTTGTCAGGATTTGGCCAGGATTCTTCAGGTTCTGGTCACTAGATGCCCCCATTGCGCCTTTTTGAACCTTTTGTTTTTCTCTTGTTCTAGTTATTATTTGCACCTGTGCCTCATTTCCTTGTAGGTATTTCAACCCTTAGTGTTCCTCAGTTCTTTGCTCTGTGTTTGTATGTTAGCACCCAGCCCCAGCCATGCTGTGAACATGTATTTCTCTAGTTGGATTTTCCTGAGGTACTCTGGTTTTGTTCTTGTTTATTTTTGATTATTCTTTTGAGGTTTGTTTTTCCCTGCTGTTCTTACCACTTTGTGGATTTTCATTGTATCTTGGAGGATATTCATTTTTTCTCTTGGCATTACTTTTGACGTTGTGGATTTTTATTTTTTGCCTGAAGATRTTTTTCCTTTATTAAACCACCGTCTCTAGTACTGCTGTGTCTGCCTCATCTTCTGGGTTCTGCCGACTATTAGTGACTGTTTCTCACACCGGGTCCTGACAGACCTAACACACAAGGCTGTGTAAGGGTTATTTGACCAAGAACGAGAGGGATGGAGTGCTGTATCAGATGACCTGGCCTCCACAATCACCCGACCTCAACCCAATTGAGATGGTTTGAGTTGGACCGCAGAGTGGAAAAGGAAAAGCAGCCAACAAGTGCTCAGCATATGTGGGAAGTCCTTCAAGACGGTTGAAAAAGCATTCCAGGAGAAGCTGGTGGAGAGAATGCCAAGAGTGTGCAAAGCTGTCATCAAGGCAAAGGGTGGCTACTTTGAAGAATCAGAAATATAAAATATATTTTGATATGTTTAACACTTTTTTGGTTACTACATGATTCCATATGTGTTATTTCATAGTTTTGATGTCTTCACTAGTATACATTGAAACATATATGCATAGAATCATATCTGCATAGAAACATATAAACAATATATAGTTGTTACCTATACTCACTGGCCTGTTTGTTAGGTACACACATTTCGTACAGAGTTGGACCCCCGTTGTCTCCAAAACAACCTGAATTATTTGGGCATTCTTCAAGTCGTCGGAAACGTTCCACAGGGATGTTGGTCCACGCTGACGAGATGGCATCAATGTGAGTTGGAAGAAGAGGATGAGATTGACCCTCAGCCAGCCCCAAGACCAGCCCGTCAGCAGCCAGCCCCAGAACCAGCCCGTAAGCAACCAGCTCATTAGCAGCCTGCAGGAGGAGAAATATGGATGTAAAAATTGTGAAATTGAATGGTCTTCTTGCACAAGGAATGAGCCACCCCGCATGGCTGCTAATGTGATAAGGATGCAACCATAGCCGACGCGAATGGTGGTTACTCATGTGCAGGACATAAAGTATTTTTTTAACTGTTCATACCAGACACCATCCAGAAAATCATTCTGGACTGCACCAATTTGGAGGGAAGGCGTGTTTTTGGAAAGAGATGGAAGGAGATGGACCAAACTCATTTACATGCATACTTTTGGGATCTTATCCTTGCTGGTGTTTTCAGATCCAATTGGGAATCCACAGAATCCKTGTGGGATGCAGAAACTGGCAGAGAACTTTTCCGTGCAACAATGTCTCTGGAAAACTTCCACATTATTTTGAGGATTATGCGCTTCGAGAACCGAGACACCAGACCAGCTCGGCGGCAGAGAGACAAGCTAGCTGTAATCAGGTCAGTGTGGGACAAGTGGGTGGACCACCTTCCCCTGTTTTATGATCCTGGGCCCAACGTTACCGTTGATAAGCAGCTTATGCCATTTAGGGGCCGCTGCCCCTTCAGGCAGTACATACAGTCTAAACCCGCAAAATATGGAATCAAGATCTGGGCTGCCTGTGATGCTGCTTCATCATATGTGTGGAACTTGCAAGTGTATACGGGGAAGCCAGATGGAGGAGCCCCTGAGAAGAACCAAGGGATGTGGGTTGTTCTGAACTTGACACAGGGACTCCGTGGCCACAACATCACGTGATAACTTTTTTACTCTGCACAGGCTGGGACAGGAGCTCCTCAAGAGGAAGCTGATGATGGTAGGAACAGTATGAAAAAAGAAGCCAGAGCTCCCACTTCATCTGTTAAATACACAGAACAGGCCTATCAATTCCTCTAAGTTTGTGTTCATGGCTGCACTCTTTGAGAGAGGTAGTTAGCAAACCAGGCCAAAGTCCCCTCAGAGAAACCAATATTCCTTAGCCTGCCCACAAGAATGGAATGATCTATCATATCAAAAGCTTTGGCCAAGTCAATAAAAATAGAGGCACAACGTTGCTTAGAATCAAGGGCAATGGTGACGTCATTGAGGTCCTTTAAGTTTGCAGTGACACATCCATAACCTGAGCGGAAACCAGATTGCATACCAGAGAGAATACCATAGACATCAAGAAAGCCAGTCAGTTGATTATTGACACGTTTTTCCAACACTTCCAGCAAAATAAAAATAGGCCTATAACAGTTAGGATCAGCTTGATCTCCCCCTTTAAATAAATGACAAACTGTGGCTGCCTTCCAAGCAATGGGCACCTCCCCAGATAGGAGAGACAGGTTAATGAGGTCAGAGATAGGCTTGGTGATGACAGGGGCAGCAACCTTAAAGAAGAAAGGGTCTAAACCATCTGACCCAGGTGGTTTTTTGGGGTCAAGTTTCAGGAGCTCCTTCAGCACTTCGAACTCAGTGACTGCCTGCAGGGAGAAACCTTGTAGCGGGAACCATCGGGGCTAGTCGCATTAGAAGGGGTGATTAAAGAGCTCAGCCACGTGCTTCTTGTCAGTAACAACCACATCATCAACATTAAGTGACATTGGCAGCTGTGAGGAGGAGGGTTTATTCTCCAGGTCTTTAACCGTTTTCCAGAACTTCTTGGGGTTAGACCCAGAGAGAGAGAACTGCTCCTTAAAGTAACTAACTTTGGCCTTCTGGATAGCCTGAGTGCACTTATTTCTCATTTGCCTGAACGAGAGCCAATCAGCCTGAGTATGCGTGTGCCGAGCCTTTTGCCAAATGCAATTCTTGAGGTGGAGTAACACTGCAAGATCAGGGTCTGAACCTGTTTTAATTCTAATTTTCTTTATTGGTGCATGTTTGTTAACAATACCACTGAAAATATCAAAAAAGAAGGTCCAAGCGTCTTCGACAGTGGGGATCAAGCTGATTCTATACCATTTTGTAGAGGCCAGTTCATGAAGGAAGGCTTGCTCATTAAAGTTTTTCAGCAAGCAARGACAAATCAGCACAGGTCGTTTCACTGAGCAGCCATTACGAACACAGGCTGTAAAACTGTGATCACTAAGGTCATTACAGAAAACACCAGACTGATACCTATCATGATTATATGTGAGGATAACATCAAGGCTTGTGCCCCATTCGCCTGACCCACAGAACCAGCAGCTCCAATACCAGAAGTAAGCGTGCGTGATGTTGTTGCATGTGTGTGTCTGACTCTCCTACCTTGGTCTGCTGTAAATATACATGTGAGTGAGATGTTAGTAAAATTCCTGATCTAAGTGATTTCATCACTCTAGATTGCAGCCGGAAGCAATAAGAAGAAGCGTTTCGATGTGTGTGGACCCAAAAAGGACAGGAAGACACAGTACACATGCATCAAGTGCATGAAATACATTTGCAACACACACACACACACACACACACACAGTAAAACTCTGTCTCTCATGTGGTGTGTAGACCGGCCTTAATTTGTGTTCAATGGGGCTCGTTTATTATTTCATTAAAATACTGAATGTAAAATGTGTCCTTCCAATTTGTTCAGTTCAAAGCAATAAACATCAATAGTGATGAAAACCTTGTTTCATTTATATTTGTTCAAGATAAACATGATTTATTCCACCCATGTCTTGATTATAATATATATACATTTCTATTTTTACAAATAGTGCTTTCACTGATAAATGTGATCTATCAGAGGTAAATGACAAATATTAACTATGTATAAATGTCCATATTGCTTGTAATTGATATAAGTCAACATCTAAGTATTTTTACTACTAATTATTATGGCTGTATTGTTTTAAAAACTCAATATCATTGGGTGAATAACAAAAACATGAACACCACACACGGGTTAAGTAATATGGTAGTTAATGCCTAACAATGTTAAGTGGAATAAAATATATTGTTTTTCAAGCAGGCACAGTATACTTGTGGTTTTCTCTGCACACTAGACATGCACTGCTTACAAAAGTGTCAAAATCTGTTTGTCACCCTGTCAAACAAGTGTGTTGTCTTGTCTACAAGCCAATTTTTCATTTGTTGAGTATCACCACATTATGATCAGTTCACGWCAATTCACTCAGTATTTATGGTAGTGCTCCRGTGAGAATTCTGCTAAATGTCACTCGTCTTGTGCAGCCTGAAGAGAAATGGATCCTCTGATTACTATAGTTCTGGTGGTGACAGCAGCAGTAGCTGCAGCAGCATAAGGTGAGACATGATATTACACAGAACAGGGGCCTAGACAAGCCTTAATAAGACACTAACAATGATCCTAATAGTTGAACATGTTCTTCTAATCCAATTTTACATTTATGTGCTTCTATAGGTCCCAAATGTACACAAAATAATTATAATCAGTCCATATGTGTAAGAGTGGGTCCACTAATAACAAGTGTTAAAGAAACAATCAAAACTGAGATAGATCAAATATTTGCCTTGCATGAATGTGATTATATTGTATTGTGCTTTTTGTTATATTTTCCTCTTGAATGCACCTTCAAACTTACATTTATGAAACACAGACATACACTTACATACTGACCTAAGATCATTGCTCCACAGTTAGTGCCGTGGCCTGTAATCTCTCTCACAAGAATGGAACTCATCAATGCTATGGGGCTCTGGGAGAATCTTTGTCCATACAGCTGGCTGCAGACAGCAGTAATGAAGAAATAATATTTTAAAAAGATCTTACTCGTATTCTGCACTTCCAAACTGGAGAAGACTGGAGATCTAAATTGCATCAGGATTATGTGAATCGCTCTGAGTTCTTTAACAATGGAACATTCAGACTGGACAGAGTTATAGAGGAAGACTGTGGAGATTATCATTTGGAAACATATAATTCAGAGGGAGCAGTGTTGCACAGAGTCAACATGCTACTTGAGATACAAGGTACAGAATTGTTTTATTTTTTAGTTAGGCCTAAATACTTCCTGCATCCTTTTCTTGGTGAGAGAGATTTCTGAAAGGTCACCATGATGTCAGTACTTCAATCGGTTTGTACTGTAGGACTTGGCAGAAGTAGTACAACACATAGAGAGTATATTATTACATCATACAGTACTTTAGATATAATGTTTGGATGAATCAGAGTTAGGGTATTTGAGTGATCGCTTGTGTTTGAGACTGTTCTCTCTGCTACCGTACGGCAAGCGGAACCAGAGCGCCCAGTCTGTGACCAAAAGCCAACTGAAAAGCTTCTAACCCCAAGCCTTAAGACTGCTGAACATTTAGTCAAATGGCTACCCGGGAAATGTAAATGTACCCCCTTTATTATTTATTTATCTGAATTGTTTTGCACTGTCTCTATGCACTCAGTAGACTCTACCCACACACTCACACATACTACACTGACACTCCAACACACACACATGCATAGACGCACACACACACACGATACAGAATTTTACACACACACATGCAAAGACACCACACACGCACGAAAGCACACACACATACACACACATACACACTTTCACACTCTTCACATACGCTGCTGCTACTCTGTTTATTATCTGTCCTGATTGCCTAGTCACGTTCACTCCTACCCATATGTACATACTGTATAACATCAAGTACCTCAACTACCTTGTACCCTGCACATTGACTCAGTACTGGTACTCCTAGTATATAGCCTCATTCCTACATGGTACCCTGCACATTGACTCAGTATAGAAGGGTTCCAGACCTTGGCCGAACGCCATGACTGTGCGTTGCACACATTGCTGGCGCAATTCCGCTGGTTGTCTGTCAGGCAGCGTACCACGACGGTAACCTTGGAAACTTGTCGGGCGTTTCTCGCGCAGCGTTCTCTCATCATCGAGCTGCAGCCCTCCTGCTTCTCCTTGGACCACTCTAAGATAGCGTACCTCATCACGCTGATGTCCGGGAGAACTCTCGCCTGGGCTACAGCCGTGTGGGAACAACAGCCGGCCGTATGCTTTAATCTGGAGGAGTTTGTGGCGGAGGTGAAGAAGGTTTTTGATTCTCCGTTGTCCGGGAGAGAGGCTGCCCTGAAGTTACTCCAGCTTCGGAAAGACTCCCGCAGTTTGGCAGACTATGCAGTGGATTTCTGCACATTGGCAGCTGAGAGTGCCTGGAACCCGTAATCGCTGTTCGACGCATTCCTACACGGATTATCGAAGGAAGTTGAGGACGAACTAGCAGCCCGGGAACTACCGACGGATCTCGACTCGCTCATTGCCTTAGTATTTGGTTCCCCATTAATCACGCCATCCCTTCACATGGTTTAAGAATAGGTAAAGACACATTCACATATGAAGACAATGTTCCATCCTGTCCTCTTCCCCTTCTGGTATTCTGGATAGCACCAGGGATATATGAAAAACAGCCTGACCTCTCCCCTCTCTGGGCCCCAAGTGACTGAGCCCCAGCTGAAGGAACAAGTGCAACTGCCAACACCAGAGTCCAAAGGGATACATTCTAATAACAAGTATATCACATAAGCATATTATGCAGATAAGACATCTTAATTATCTATGTTACCCAACTAATTCTGATTCATCCACAACATATGTTCGTCAAAAAAGTGAGTAATGCCGATGTCCTCCACAGTTTTTTTTGAGACGACTGTACAAGCATCAAGATTAATTGTCAGATTCAACAGAAGATCTCTTTGTTTCTTGGGACCTAGAACGAGCATCTCTGTTTTGTCCGAGTTTAAAAGTAGAACATCTTATGTCTGAAACACAGGCTTTCAGGGATGGCAATTTTGGGGCTTCACCATGTTTCATCGAAATGTACAGCTGTGTGTCGTCTGCATAGCAGTGAAAGTTAACATTATGTTTTCCGAATGACATGACCAAGAAGTAAAATATATAGTGAAAACAATAGTGGTCCTAAAACGGAGCCTTGAGGAACACCGAAATTTACAGTTGATTTGTCAGAGGACAAATCATCTACAGAGACAAACTGATATCTTTCCGACAGATGAGATCTAAACCAGGCCAGAACTTGTCCATGTAGACCAATTTGGGTTTCCAATCTCTCAAAAAGAATGTGGTGATCAATGGTATCAAAAGCAGCACTAAGGTCTAGGAGCACGGGGACAGATGCAGAGTCTCGGTCTGACGCCATTAAAAGGTAATTTACCACCTTCACAAGTTCAATCTCAGTGCTATGATGAGGTCTAAAACCAGTGAGGAACACTGTATARGGCCCAGGAGGCCTGTAAACAGTAGCTATAAAAAGTGATTGAGTAGGCTGCATAGATTTCATGACTAGTAGCTCAAAAGACGAAAATGGTGTCGTGTTTTTGTGTAAATTGAAATTGCTATCGTAAATGAAAGCAACACCTCCGCCTTTGCGGGTTGCGGGGGGGATATGATCACTAGTGTAACCAGGAGGAGAGGCCTCATTTAACACAGTAAAGTCATTAGGCTTAAGCCATGTTTCAGTCAGGCCAATCACATCAAGATTATGATCAGTGATAAGTTCATTGACTATAACTGCCTTGGAAGTGAGTATTCTAACATTAAGTAGCCCTATTTTGAGATGTGAGATATCATAATCTCTTTCAATAATGACAGGAATGGAGGAGGTCTTTATTCCAGTGAGATTGCTAAGGCGAACAGCACCATGTTTAGATTTGCCCAACCTAGATTGAGGCACAGACACGGTCTCAATGGGGATAGCTGAGCTGACTACACTGACTATGCTAGTGCCAGACTCCACTAAGCTGGCAGGCTGGCTAACACCCTGTCTCATTGTGGAGCTATGTTCGTAGATAAGATGAGAGAACCCCTCCAGCTAGGATGGAGTCCGTCACTCCTCAGCAGGCCAGGCTTGGTCCTGTTTGTGGGTGAGTTCCAGAAAGAGGGCCAATTATCTACACAATTCTATCTTTTGGGAGGCGCAGAAAACAGTTCTCGACCAGTGATTGAGATGTGAGACTCTGCTGTAGAGCTCATCACTCCCCCTAACTGGGAGGGGGCCAGAGAAAATTACTCGATGCTACACACCTTTCTAGCTGATTACACGCTGAAGCTGTGTTGCGCTTGGTAACCTCTGACTGTTTCATTCTAACATCGTTATAACGTGTGAAACAATATCCCTGTACTCTCTACACTCGCCAGTTTTAGCCTTAGCCAGCACCATCTTCAGATTAACCTTAACGTCAGTAGCCTTGCCCCCTGGTAAACAGTGTATGATCGCTGGATGATTCCTTTTAAGTCTAATACTACGGTAATGGAGTCGCCATAACTAGGGTTTTCATTTGTCAGAGCTAATGGTGGGAGGCTCGGTGTCTCAGCCCCCGTATCGGGTGGAGGAGAGACCAGAGAATGCTCGACCCTTGCCTAACGATTGAGTCTGATGCTGGGCTTGCAGCACGCGATCCTCGTCATAAGGCGATCGTTTTCCTGTATATGAGTACAGCGACTGCAATTAGAAGGCATAATGTCAATGTTACAACTAGCTTCGGCTGTGGAGATCCTGACGAACCACGTCCAGATAAAGCGTCCGGGGTGAAAAAGTTTAATGGAAAAAGTTGAGCGAGGGCAAATATTCACACGGTAATTAAAAGTAAACCCGTAAAGTTGTCAGGTAACAAAGTAAGGTTAGCAACAAACTGCACAGCAGCACGCAAACAAGAAGTACATGTGTGTCTGTTTTTAATGGTTTGTATCTAAAGGGTCAACATCAAAATGTGCAATATTTATATAATATATTGTGAATGTGGGTCTCTGAATGAAAACATATATGTAGTTAAAGGTATTGCAAAGTTTTACAGTGTTTTTAGAGTTTCAGTAATGTGATCTATACGTCTTCAATCATAGTATTATTGAAGTTATAGAATTGATTTGATTATGAAGACACTTCCTGTTGCTGTGTAAGATTGTAACTTTCTTTGACCTTTTAAAAGCGTAAGGCAACTTGATGTTGTCTGGGCTCCCTGCTTTGTAAACTAACAATCACATTTGACTATTTTCCCCGTTACTAGCTCTGACTTTGCTGAAAGCTACTTTATTGAAGAAAAAATGACTTACTATGATGGTGGTATGTGGTTGTCCCACCTAGCTATCTTAAGTCCAGGCGTCCCGCTAACAGGACAAATTCCTGTGAAACTGGAGGGCCCGCAAGTCAAATATATAAACATAAAAATTATGGATATTAAACATTTAGGTACATATAAGTGTCTTATATCGGTTGAAAGCTTAAATTCTTGTTAATCTAACTGCACTGTCCGATTTACAGTAGCTATTACAGCGAAAGCATGCCATGCGACTGCTTGAGGACGGCGCACCATAAATTCACAAATAGCGATTAAATATTCACTTACTTTTTGAAAATCTTCCTCTGATTTGTCATCCAAAGGGTCCCAGCTATAACATGTAGTGTCGTTTAGTTAGATAAAATCCTTCTTTATATCCCAAAAAGTCAGTTTAGTTGGCGCCATCGATTTGAGTAATCCAGTCGTTCGACATGCAGAGACAGGAATCCGAAAATATACCCCTAAACTTTGTTCCTACAAGTCAAAATACGTTTCTATTTACTCCTCAGATACCCTAAAATGTAATCAAACTATAATATTTCTTACCGTCTGGATTTTAATGATTTGTATGACAGCTTTGTTGACAGAAAATTAGCAAAGAAAAATAGTAACGAAATAGAAAAATACATGGCTCTGGATAAGAACATCTGCTAAATCATGTTCAATGGGAAACCGATTTTAGCAGGTGCATCCTGTCTTCATAGCGCGCAAACACAAATTTCCAAGACTGTGTCCCTGTACTAAAACTGATATTTCTTATTCGTTTTGGAAGTTACAAGCCTGAAACCTTGCACATAGACTGCTGACACCATGTGGAAGCCATAGGAATTGCATCCTGGGAGCTAACTTCCAATATGTACTTATACTCGCCATTCTAAGAGGATGGTCTCTSAAAAAATAATTCAGGTTGGTTTTTCTTTGGATTTTCTCCTACCATATACACTGCTCAAAAAAATTAAGGGAACACTAAAATAACACATCCTAGATCTGAATGAATGAAATATTCTTATTAAATACTTTTTTCTTTACATAGTTGAATGTGCTGACAACAAAATCACACAAAAATTATCAATGGAAATCAAATTTATCAACCAATGGAGGTCTGGATTTGGAGTCACACTCAAAATTAAAGTGGAAAACCACACTACAGGCTGATCCAACTTTGATGTAATGTCCTTAAAACAAGTCAAAATGAGGCTCAGTAGTGTGTGTGGCCTCACGTGCCTGTGTGACCTCCCTACAATGCCTGGGCATGCTCCTGATGAGGTGACGGATGGTCTCCTGAGGGATCTCCTCCCAGACCTGGACTAAAGCATCCGCCAACTCCTGGACAGTCTGTGGTGCAACGTGGCGTTGGTGGATGGAACGAGACATGATGGCCCAGATGTGCTCAATTGGATTCAGGTCTGGGGAACGGGCGGGCCAGTCCATAGCATCAATGCCTTCCTCTTGAAGGAACTGCTGACACACTCCAGCCACATGAGGTCTAGCATTGTCTTTCATTAGGAGGAATCCAGGGCCAACCGCACCAGCATATGGTCTCACAAGGGGTCTGAGGATCTCATCTCGGTACCTAATGGCAGTCAGGCTACCTCTGGCGAGCACATGGAGGGCTGTGCGGCCTCCCAAAGAAATGCCACCCCACARCATGACTGACCCACCGCCAAACCGGTCATGCTGGAGGATGTTGCAGGCAGCAGAACGTTCTCCACGGCGTCTCCAGACTCTGTCACGTCTGTCACATGTGCTCAGTGTGAACCTGCTTTCATCTGTGAAGAGCATAGGGCGCCAGTGGCGAATTTGCAATCTTGGTGTTCTCTGGCAAATGCCAAACGTCCTGCACGGTGTTGGGCTGTAAGCACAACCCCCACCTGTGGACGTCGGGCCCTCATACCACCCTCATGGAGTCTGTTTCTGACCGTTTGAGCAGACACATGCACATTTGTGGCCTGGCAGTGCTCCTCCTGCTCCTCCTTGCACAAAGGCGGAGGTAGCGTTCCTGCTGCTGGGTTGTTGCCCTCCTACGGCCTCCTCCACATCTCCTGATGTACTGGCCTGTCTCCTGGTGCGCCTCCATGCTCTGGACACTACGCTGACAGACACAGCAAACCTTCTTGCCACAGCTCGCATTGATGTGCCATCCTGGATGAGCTGCACTACCTGAGCCACTTGTGTGGGTTGTAGACTCCGTCTCATGCTACCACTAGAGTGAAAGCACCGCCAGCATTCAAAAGTGACCAAAACATCAGCCAGGAAGCATAGGAACTGAGAAGTGGTCTGTGGTCACCACCTGCAGAACCACTCCTTTATTGGTGGTGTCTTGCTAACTGTCTATAATTTCCACCTGTTGTCTATTCCATTTGCACAACAGCATGTGAAATTTATTGTCAATCAGTGTTGCTTCCTAAGTGGACAGTTTGATTTCACAGAAGTGTGATTGACTTGGAGTTACATTGTGTTGTTTAAGTGTTCCCTTTATTTTTTTGAGCAGTGTATATTGTGTTATATTCTCCTACATTATTGTAAAATTTAACAAACTTCAAAGTGTTTTCTTTCCAATGGTACCAATTATATGCATATCATGGCTTCAGGGCCTGAGCAACATGTAGTTTACTTTGGGCACGTCATTCAGGRGGAAATTGAGAATAAAGGGGCCAAGCCCGAAGAAGATTTATTAAGATGAATGCACTAACTGTAAGTCACACTGGATAATAGCATCTGCTAAATGACTAAACTGTAAAATGTAAAAAGCCCATTGAGTGAGATCTGTTTCCTCAAAGCAGTATGGCATTTCTCTTCAAACTGCTCCATCCGTTGAGCATGGCAAGTTTCATGAAACCACTTCTGAGAGATGGCACTTTGGTGCACCTCCCACTCTGTTTTCATGTTTATGTCTACAGTATCTGATGTTCTTCCTGTATTGAGAGCTAGACGACAATTAGTGTTGTTTTGAATGAAACATCATAAGGTAGAACATCTTGTTATTACATGTAAACAAACTCATTCAAGGGTTTTTCTTTATTTGTACTATTTTCTACATTGTAGGATAATGGTGAAGACATTACAACTATGAAATAACACATGGAATCATTTCATAATCAAAAAAGTGTTAAACAAATCAAAATATATTTTATATTTGAGATTCTTCAAAGTAGCCACACTTTGCCTTGATGATAGCTTTGCACACTCTTGGCATTCTCTCCACCAACTTCATGAGATAGTCACCTGGAATGCATTTAAATTAACACTTAATTTGTGGAATTTCTTTCCTTCTTAATGCYTTTGAGCRAATCAGTTGTGTTGTGACAAGGTAGGATTGGTATACAGAAGGTAGCCCTATTTGGTAATAGACCAAGTCCATATTATGGTAAGAACAGCTCAAATAAGCAAAGAGGAACGACAGTCCATCATTACTTTAAGACATGAAGGTCAGTCAATCAGGAACATTTCAAGAACTTTGAACGTTTCTTCAAGTGCAGTCGCAAAAATCATGAAGCACTATGATGAAACTGGCTCTAATGAGGACCCCCACAGGAATGGACCACCCCGAGTTACCTCTGCTGCAGAGGATACGTTCATGAGAGCTTCAGAAATTGCAGCCCAAATAAATGCTTCACAGATTTCAAGTAACAGACACATCTCAACATCAACTGTTCAGAGGAGACTGCATGAATCAGGCCTTCATGGTCAAATTGATGCAAAAAAGCCACTACTAAAGTATACTAATAATAAGAAGAGACTTGCTTGGGTCAAGAAACACAAGCAATGGACATTAGAACGGTGGAAATCTGTCCTTCGGTCTGATGAGTCCAAATTTGAGATTTTTGGTTCCAACCGCTGTGTCTTTGTGAGATGCAGAGTAACTGAACAGATGATTTCAGCATGTATAGTTCCCACCGTGAAACACGGAGGAGGAGATGTGATGGTGTCGGGGTACTTTGCTGGTGACACTGTCAGTGATTTATTTAGAATTCAATGCACACTTAACCAGCATGGTTATCACACCATTCTGCAGCGATACACCATCCCATTTGGTTTGTGCATAGTGGGATTATCATTTGTTATTCAACATGACAATGACCCAACACACCCCCAGGCTGTGTAAGGGTTATTTGACCAAGAACGAGAGGGATGGAGTGCTGCATCAGATGACCTGGCCTCCACAATCACCCGACCTCAACCCAATTGAGATGGTTTGGGATGAGTTGGACCGCAGAGTGGAAAAGGAAAAGCAGCCAACAAGTGCTCAGCATATGTGGGAACTCCTTCAAGACTGTTGAAAAAGCATTCCAGGTGAAGCTGGTTGGGGAATGCCAAGAGTGTGCAAAGCTGTCATCAAGGCAAAGGGTGGCTACTTCGAAGAATCTCAAATATAAAATACATTTTGATTTGTTTAACTCTTTTTTGGTTACTACATGATTCKATATGTGTTATTTAATAGTGTTGATATCTTCACTATTATTCCACAATGTAGAAAATAGTAAAAATATAGATAAACCCTTGAATGAGCAGGTGTGTCCAAACCTTTGACTGGTACTGTGTGTATATGTACATTGCCTTCGGGAAGTATTCAGACCCCTTGACCTTTTTCATATTTTGTTACGTTACAGCCTTATTCTAAAATGGATTTAAAAAAGGAAAATACCCAGCAATCTACACACAATACCCCATATTGACAAAAGCGAAAACAGGTTTTTAGTAATGTTTGTAAATGCATAAATTAAAAAACCTAGAAATGCCTTATTTTTATAAGTATTCAGACCCTTTGCTATGAGACTCGTAATTGAGCTCAGTTGATACCTGTTTCCATTGATCATCCTTGAGATGTTTCTACAACTGGATTGGAGTCCATCTGTGATAAATGCAACTGATTGGAGATGATTTAGAAAGGCACACAACTGTCTATATAATGTCCCACAGTTGACAGTGCATGTCAGAGCAAAAACCAAGCCAATAATCGAGGGAATTGTCCGCAGAGCTCCGAGACAGCATTGTCTCCGAGACAGCATCCCCATCAACACAGTGGCCTCCATCATTATTAAATGGAAGAAGTTTGGAACCACCAAGACTCTTCCTAGAACAGGCCGCCCGGAAAAACTGAGCAATTGAATAGAAGGGCCTTGGTCAGGGAGGTGACCAAGAACCCGATGGTCACTCTGACAGAGCTCTGGAGTTCCTCTGTGGAGATGGGAGAACCTTCCAGAAGGACATCCATCTCTGCAGCACTCCACCAATCAGGCCTTTATGGTAGAGTGGCCAGACAGAAGCCACTTCTCAGGTACATGATAACTCACTTGGAGTTTGCCAAACGGTACCTAAAGACTCTCAGACCATGAGAAACAAGAGTCTCTGTTCTGATGAAAACAAGATTGAACTCTTTGGCCTGAATGCCAAGCGTCTCGTCTGGAGGAAACCTGGCACCATCCTTACAGTGAAGCATGGTGCTGGCAGCATCATGCTGTGGGGATATTTTTCAATGGCAAGGACTGGGAGACAAGTCAGGATCGAGGCAAAGATGAACGGAGCAAGGTACACAGAGATCCTTGATGAAAACCTGCTCCAGAGTGCTCAGGACCTCAGACTGGGGCAAAGGTTCACCTTCCAACAGTGGAAAGACCCTAAGCACATAGCCAAAACAATGCAGGAGTGGCTTTGGGACAAGTCTCTGAATGTTCTTGAATGGCCCAGCCCGAACTAACATCTCTGGAAAGACCTGAAAATAGCTGTTCAGCAACGCTCCCCATCCAACCTGTCAGAGCTAGAGAGGATCTGCAGAGAAGAATGGGAGAAACTCTCCAGATACAGGTGTGCCAAGATTGTAGCATCATACCCAAGAAGACTTGAGGCTGTAATCACTGCCAAAGGTGCTTCAACAAAGTACTGAGTAAAGGGTCGGAATACTTATGTAAATGTGATATTTCTGTTTTTTTTATACATTTGCAAAAAAATTCGAAACAGCTGTTTTTGGTTTGTCATTATGGTGCATTGTGTGTAGACTGATGAGCGGCTAAATACAACGATTTACAACATTTGAGGATAAGGCTGTAACGTAAAAAAACGTGTAAKAAGTTGAGGGGTCTGAATACTTTCAGGAAGCACTGTATACATGGAAACACTCCAGGTTACTATTAATTGCATGCAATGATAATATTTTGTGATTATAATGGAAAATTATATGGTTGAACATATATGAACGCTTTGCTGGTTTGCCGGCGTCACTAGTCCTGGACTAAAAAGCTATTTCAATAGGCATTCTTTATTGATTATGTTTTTCAGTTTGCGGACTAGACTTAATCTCGGACCGGGAAACTGGCCCATACAGAATGAACATTCCCAAGGTACCATTACTAACAAAACCAATATTTACAACAAGATAAAAGACAAACAGTATTGAATATTGAAATATATTTTTCCAAAAAACAAATACTAACATTGGAAACTATTGTCAGGATCTCTACAATGATTTTGATAATGTTTTTATTGGATCAGAGAATTTAATTGTTTTTTCTTTATATTATTATATTTTCCATTGCAGTTGATTAGGGTTAAAGTTAGTGACCTGCTCCTTGGATTATATTTTAGATGTTTAATTGACACTATTCATCCACCTTAGCTGTGGTCAATCATCAATAAATAATATGGCAGTAAATGCATACCAACAAGTTAAGTGGAATAAAATATAAAGTTTGCAAGCAGGCACAGTATACTTGTGGTTTTCTGTTCACACTAGGTATGCACTGCTTACAAAAGTGTCAAAGTCTGTTTGTCACCCTGACAAACATGCACATTGTCTTCTCTACAAGCCTGTCTTTCATTTGTCGAGTATCACCACATTATGATCAGTTCACGACAATTCACTCAGTATTTATGGTAGTGCTCCCGTGAGAATTCTGCTAAATGTCACTCGTCTTGTGCAGCCTGAAGAGAAATGGATCCTGTGATTACTATAGTTCTGGTGGTGGTGGCAGCAGCAGTAGCAGCAGCAGTACAAGGTGAGAAATGATATTACACAGAACAGAGGCCTAGACAAGCCTTAATAAGACACTAACAATGATCCTAATAGTTGAACGTGTTCTGCCTATCCAATTTACATTTATTAGATAATATAGTGACCAAATGTACCCAAAATAATAATAATCACTAATAACAAGTGTTAGATAAATAATGAAGAACTGAGATATTTAAAATGTTTGCTTATCAAAAATGTGAATATTTGGTATTCCATTATTGTTATATTATGCACCTTCAGACTTACATTAATGCATCACAGACATACACTTACATACTTGTTACGAAACTGATTAACTAGCCTGCTAATATTGGTGTATTCGCTAAGTCTAGGGGTCTTTGAAAATGTATATAATAATTGATCAAGCCTTCAAGCAATACAAGACTCTATTACTATGGTGGGAGATTATAATACGTTTTTAAATACCTCAATGACCGTAAAGGAAATCACACTACAAACTATCACCCTCCTGCACTTAAGGAAATCACGAATATCAAGGATATATTGAAACTAGTGGATATATGGAGGCATCTATATCCTGACCTAGTGAGATATACATAGCGGAGGCTCAGTCAAGCTAGTCATCTTGACTACTTTCTTATGTAATTCTTGTTCTCACAAAAAGTTTTAAAAGTGTTGATAGGGGATAGAATGCGGTCGGACTATGAAATAATTGGCATACACATTACTCTTACAGAATTTCCATGTGGGCGAGGATATTGGAAAGTTAATCAAAGCCTATTTGATGATAAGTTGTTTTTAAAACTTCTTTGGGATCGGTGTCCCTTCCACGGGATGGTTGAGCTAACATAGGCTAATGCAATTAGCATGTGGTTGTAAGTAACAAGAACATTTCCCAGGACATAGACATATCTGATATTGTCAGAAATAATAAATTCTTGTTAATCTAACTGCACTGTCCAATTTACAGTAGCTATTACAGTGAAATATTACTATGTTATTGTTTGAGGAGAGTGCACAATTTTGAACATGAAAAGTTATCAATAAACAAATTAGGCACATTTTGGCAGTCATGATACAACAGTTTAACAGAAATGCAATGGTTCATTGGATCAGTCTAAAACTTTGCACATACACTGGTGCCATCTAGTGGCCAAAATCTAAATTGCACCTGGGCTGGAATAATACATTATGACCTTTCTCTTGTTGTTTTTTTCTTTGTATTATATTTTACCAGATCTATTGTGTTATATTCTCCTACATTCCTTTCACATTTCCACAAACTTAAAAGTGTTTCCTTTCAAATGGTACCAGAAATATGCATATCCTTGCTTCAGGACCTGAGTTAAAGGCAGTTAGATTTGGGTACGTCATTTTTGGCGATAATTGAAAAAAAGGGGCGAATACTTAAGATCTCGGACAGAAGAATGAAGAACTGACTTTTTCTGACATAACATACTGAACGTACAGCAGATCCCCTTATTGTATGGGACACTTTTAAATGTGCCTTTAGAAGGCATGCAATTACAATAATCATATTTAAAACAAAAGCAATTTAGGTCAAAATAGTTTGTATTAACAAAGTAAATAGAAGTACAATTTTTACAGATATATAGCAATAAAAACTGTAGCAGATAGGCACAGAATAAGTTAGAGGAAATACCAAAATAAATGGACAAACCTATTCAAGAAATATCAAGTGTAATATATTATAAAAATTTATTGGAAAAAATTCACCAAATTATTTTGTAATCTTCAACATAGAATTGCTAACAAAAATAATTTACATAAACTTGTTACAAATGACAGTGTCACCCATGATTCACCAAACATTATTTTGAAAGAGGAAGCCATGTACTTTAAGCACGTCTTCATTTCTGTCTCCTCCATCTCCATTAACCAAAGTAAATTTTTATTTATTAATAATGTAAAATTAACAGCTGTACAGAAAGACTCATGTGAAGGCCAAATTGGAGAGGAGGAACTTCTTGATGCAATTAAAGCCTTTAAGTCTGGGAAAACTTCAGAGCTGGATGGAATACCAGTTCAGGTATACCAAATTATTTTCATCCATGTCACACAGGATTTTAACATGGATAATAATATAAGATAATATAAGACAAATACCGGAAACGATAGACAACCTTGAGCAATCTAAGGAAACCAGGCCTGGTATTCATAGCTGACTTTGAAAAGGCTTTTGATAAAGTATGACTGCAATTTATATATAAATGCCTGGAATATTTACATTTTTGAGAATCTCTTATACAATGGGTTAAAATTATGTATAGTGTAAAATAGTAAATAATGGCTACTTCTCTGAAAGTATTAAACTGTCAAGAGGACCTAAACAAGGCTGTCTCCTATCGGCATATCTATTTATTATGGCAATTGAAATGTTTGTTATTAAAATCAGATCCAACAATAATATCAAGGGGCTAGAAATCCAGGGTTTGAAAACCGAGGTATAAATTGTACGCTAATGATTCATGTTTTCTTTTAAATCCACAATCTGGATCCCTCCACAGCCTCATAGAAGATCTAGATACTTTTTCTAACCTCTCTGGATTACAACTGTCACGATCGTGTGGTTGAGAGACGGACCAAAACGCAGCATTTGGAACATAAGCCATCTTCTTTTATTAACACCACGAAGATGAACACGACACAAAACACTATACAAACTAACAAAACAACCGTGAAGCTACAAACGTTGTGCACATACATACAGGCTACAAACGTTCTACATAGACAACTACCCACAAAAGCCTACTGCCTATGGCTACCTTAAATATGGCTCCCAATCAGAGACAAATGAATGACAGCTGTCTCTGATTGAGACCCAATCTAGGCAGCCATAGACATAACTAGACAACCTCACAATTATCTATCCCATACACAATACAACACCCATAGACTAAACAAAACACACACAACATACAATGCCCACCCCAACTCACGCCCTGACCAACTAAACATAATCAAAATAACATAAAAATAGGTCAGGAACGTGACAACAACCAAATTATGTGTGCGATACTACCTACTGGATCACAAAAAAGCTTTTACATTACCATAGGGTTTACCAATAAAATGGTCTGATGGTGACGTGGACAAACACGGTATTCATATCTCGAAAGAAAGAAATGATCTCACTACAATATATTACTTGGAATTATTCCACATGATAGGGGCCTGGTAAGAAAATACAGATTTACCCAACTCTGTGGATACACGTGGAGTCTCCATCATTAACCAACCCTGTGATCTKSTYTTGTAATCTGAGTTTCTATATTTCAACAATGATGTTAAGTAAATTGGTAGTTTATTGACTAAGGCTTTATAAACAAAAACAGGATAAGGAAGTGACCTACGTGTTTTTAGCGAGGTCCAATCAACTTTATGATAAAGGATACAGTGGTGTCAAAACTGTCAGATGTTATAAAATAAAGTGTTCTATGATAAATTGTGTCCAAGGGCTTCAAAACACTGGTAGCTGCATTCYTGTATTTAATATCACCATAATCTATAACAGGAATTAATGTAGATTGAATGATCTGTTTTCTACTATTTAATGAAAGGCCCTATTCCTATAGAAGAAGCCCAACTTAATTCTTAATTTTTTGACTAACTCATCAACATGCTTTTTAAGAGAGCTTTTTGTCAATCCAGAAAAAAAACCTGTCTCTTTGTGGAAAAATCACCCTGATTAACTCTTTAGTCATATCTCAGTTGARCTATTTGCTTATGACATTGTCTACACATAGCGACATCTTTTTTTTAATATATGAGAAAAGAAGATTCAGGTTTTTTTTAAACGSCAAGCCAGACAAAATAAAACGGGCTTATTCATATCATGAATATCAATTCGGAGTGCAGAAATTATTAAATATTAAAGCATTATTACTCTCACTAAAGACTTTAGTCATATCAAAGTTATACTCAAATCCAAACTGGTTCTATAGCAGATTAGTAAGAATGTCTCCCATGTTCAAGAATGGCCTGTTGCTGTCCCCTGGGGTAATGGAGTGTGGATGTGTATGCTGTATAGTGTTTGTCTATGTCCCTACACTAACCTTGTCCCCATATCATAACATGCTGACCTAAGATCATTGCTCCACAGTTAGTGCCGTGGCCTGTAATCTCTCTCACAAGAATGGAACTCATCAATGCTATGGGGCTCTGGGAGAATCTTTGTCCATACAGCTGGCTGCAGACAGCAGTAATGAAGAAATAACATTTAAAAAAGATCTTACTCGTAGTCTGCACTTCKAAACTGGAGAAGACTGGAGATCTAAATTGCATCAGAATTATGTGAATCGCTCTGAGTTCTTTAACAATGGAACATTCAGACTGGACAGAGTTATAGAGGAAGACAGTGGAGATTATCAATTGGAAACATATAATTCAGAGGGAGCAGTGTTGCACAAAGTCAACCTGCTACTTGAGATACAAGGTACAGAATCCTTTATTTTTGAGTTAAGCCGAAAGACTTCATACATCCTTTTCCTGGTGAGGGAAGTTTCTGAAAGTTTGCCAGGATGTCAGTACTTCAATAGGTTGGTAATGTAGGACTTGGCAGCAGTAGTACAACACATAGAGAGTATATTGTTACATCATACAGTACTTTAGATACAATGTTTGCATGAATCAGAGTTAGGGTATTAGAGTGATCTCTTGTGTTTGTGTCTGTCAGCCACGGTGTCAGAGCCAGTGTTGTCTCACCTCTGTCTGCCTCATGGAGAGCTCTTCAGAGGGAGATGGTCTTCAGTACAGCTGGACCCTGAATGGCCAGAATCTGACCAGGAGTGTAGCCTATGACCACTACCAGAACAGTGTCATCATACTGAAGAGTGATGTGACAGGAACCCTGACCTGTATGGTTCAGAATAAAGTTAGCAGCAGCAGCTCCACTATTGATCTCTCCTTGGCCTGCTCAGGTAATCTCAGGACAGTTTCATTCCCACCTTTTGAATTAAGAGTACAACTCTGTTTCATTTACATGGTCAACAAGTGTTGTGTTCTGATGTTTTCTTTCTAGTTGTCTCCCCAGTTTCCTTCAGTAGCTGTGACAGTGTCTGTGGCTCTGACTGTTGGAACTCTCACATTCCTTCTTGCACTGTTTGTTGGTATTAACCATCTATGCAAGAAAAAAAGATCCAGATTTGATCATTCAGGTAKAATTTTCTAGGCAATTTAGTTTCAAGTCCAGAACGTTTTCAATGTTGAATAAACATGACATTTTGTTTAATGTCCAGATTGTACTACAGCTTTTCTTTCATTTTTCAGAATCCGTTGACGAGGATGTTGTTTACGCTGATGTGAAAATAGGCAAGAAAATAAATCAAGCAAGGAAGCAGAGGCCCCCAGCCACAGAGACGGTGGAGTATGGACAGATCAAAATGGCTGTGAACCCAGAGGTGGCAGGAAGCCCATAGACTCAAGGCTAGACATTTTAACCACATGTAGCTTTGTAAAGCAGATTTAAGACAAGGGTTGACTGAACATTATGTGGATGATTGAGTAGATGAGACAGACCATCAAACTTAAAGACTAGTGTCAAATGAACACAACAAGATGACATCATGCATCATGCAAGGAATGCTAGGAAGATGCACTGCATGTAGTTTTTAGTTTGTTAACATGAATTACTGTCTCATTTTGTAATGTACATTGTACAATGGTATAACAATTTTAAAGTATTTTGTAACTTTTCAGACCTTAGCTCTATTGCTAGAGTGAACGCATGTGAACATTTCCTGTAAACTGAGCCGTGATATCATATTGTAAATGTAATGCTTTCTTTCTTTTTAGGCATCCATGTTGTTGTACCAATGTCTATTTGAGATCAAATACTCATTTACAATTGTTACATAATATATTGTTAATGAGGGGCTGTAAATAAATAAAGGCTTTGTACATATTTTACATTGTTTAAAGTATTTAGAGATGTTCATGTATTATTTCTTACATATACTGTATTGTTGCAGTGAAAACATGATATGGAAAACAGAATAAAAGATAAGACAAAGATATATGTAGTTGCATATAAAAAAAAATGTTTTGTAATCTCATCTTTTTCACAGTGTACTAAACCTTGCATGCTTTGTTATGGAGGTGTGAAGACCCCTGGTGAGACATTAGAAAGCACTATCAATGTAAAATATTGGATTGTTAGAATGTGTAACTTCTAAGTGCACAATATTTAATTGAATCAGTCCTTTTGAATATAAACCAGACAATGTCTCCCTGTGAAAAGAGACTCTAGTTGAAGTTATTGTGTACTGTATCACACTAACAGACCAACAGAAAGGCAAAGAGAGACCATGAAAGTGAAATGATTGACCATACAGTGTACTTACTTTACATACATTAAAATGACATCTCATGCCCTTTTTGATGACGTCATACAAACAAATACTAAGAAGATGCTGATGTTCAAGGAATAGTAAAATTATGTGAATTCAGGTTTAAACATGTGCTTATACTGTGAGTCTAATTATTGACCTTTCAGTTGTTGTCTGGAAGCTATAAATGAAAGGTGTGTCAGCTGACCTCCACATGTCTTAAGTAGAGTGTGGTCACTGAGCAGAGGTCAAACTAACATCACAAACTGTTGTTCAACTGTTTTCATATTGTAGAGGAGAGGATTTATGAAGTATGAGGAGAGCATAGCGGAGAGAATGTGCACAGGCAGCGCCCCCGCAGACCACAGCAAAACAAAAATAAATACAATCCCCCTGGGTAAAATTGATGTGAGCAAGAAGCAGTCAAAGAAGTGACCTGTGACCTGCGTGACTCATTAATTTCATTCTAGAAAATGTCAACTATTTTTCTCTACATTAGACTTTGGTAAGTTAATTTCGTCAGTATTTGTATGAATTAATATTTTCTCCATCAAATAAATCTGTGTAATAATAAGATGACTGAATGTGATGACCCACAACAGATGTTGATACTTGAAGATACATTTTGTTTCTGAAATCATACACTTATATTGCTAATATATTGATATTACAGCATTACAATGCCTCTTCCTGCTTCAGTAATGCTGACACTTACAGATGGTCCCCAAATCCCTTGTTCTCATCAAACTACATGGTAGTGAATAATACCTCACAATGTGTAATAAGTTACAACTTCTGTTTTTAAAACAGTACTTGTGGTTGGGAGTTCACACCAAGCAACGTGTGACATAAAGAAGTGTGACACACCAAGTAACGTGTGACATAAAGAAGTGTGACACACCAAGAAGTTGTGCTGTCAACAAGCTTGTCTTTCATTTATAGTGCTTCTAAAAATGCAATGTATACATTTTATATTATCCTGTTGCTTAACCGTTGCTTAACCTTGTGTTGGCTTAAGGGTCAAAATGACCCACCACTATGTTTAACAGCAGAGAAAACCCCCTAGATGATCTTTTTTCAACTTGAAATGTGATGACTTTTCCTGGAGTGACCCCAACATTAGAAAAAACCTGCCTTTGTTCATATTTCCATGAAAGGTGTACACCACCAGGGTACAAAGATTGTCTTAGGGTCATTTTTGATTTGGCAGTTATAAATAATTTACACACCACAAAGACTCACACACACACACACACACACACACACACACACACACACCACACACACACACACCACACACACACACACACACACACACACACACACACACACACACACACACACAACACACACACACACCACACACACACACACACACACAACACACAACACAGCAGTATGTATTGCGGAGAGGAAGACACACACACACACACACACACACACACACACACACGCTGAGAAATGTAGATTATGTGTGCTACTCATTGAACTCAGACTAAACTAAAACGTTCTTGTGCATGTGCAGCATCGCCCCTCCACGACCCCACACATGACTCAAGTTCACATACAAAATAAAAACAATTTCAGACAAAATAAACAACATTTCAGACAAAATAAACATTTCTTGAAAGTATTGTTTACTAATTGGTAATGCAGTCAGAGGCTATAAATGTGCTGCAGATGACAGTCCCCCCAGTTCTCTCTTTGCTGAAGCCATGAGTCCACGTTTCAGTGCCGAACAGGTCGTAGATCAAATTTTTTCAGATGTCCAGGAGGAACAAGAGAACAATGATTTAGAAGAGGAGGAGGTATCTGAAGAAGAATATGGGGAAGAATACAACCCAGAGCACGATGCATCATCTTTAGATGAAGAAGAAATCCCCCAAGCTGAAAGAGAGAGATTTTTATCAAAGAGCTGCAAAATAACATGGTCCTTGTCACCATATGACAACCAGGGCAGGATGGCAGCACAAAATGTCATAAGGATGACTCCAGGGCCCACAAGCCATGAAGTTGCCCATGCCCAGGACATCGCCTCAACATTCTACATGTTCATCACACCAGCAATCGAAAAAATCATCCTGGAGATGACAAATTTGGAGGTTTTCCGTAAATATGGAGACAACTGGAAAAGGATGGATGAGATTGACCTGCGTGCCTACATAGGGCTGCTATTCTTAGCAGGTGTGTATGGGTCCCACGGCGAGGCTACATGTAGTTTCTGGGATGCAGAGAGTGGAAGGGCAATTTTCCATGCCACGATGCCACTGAAAGTCCTTCACACTTTCTCAAGAATGCTACGATTTGATAACCGTGAGTCAAGACCTGCAAGACGTGTGAGAGACAAACTGGCGGCCATAAGAGAGGTCTGGGAGAAGTGGGTGGAGCGTCTGCCGTACCTCTACAACCCTGGGCCTGAAGTAACAGTGGATGAGCAACTGGTTCCATTCAGAGGTACATTTTTATTTTCATATCTGTAAATTAAGTGATTTTCACTGTTCATTTTATTATGTATTGCTGTAATTTCATTGATTTATGTGATTGTTTTCTGTGACACTGATACTAATTACTGATAGTAATCTCTTTTGTCAAAAGGTCGCTGTCTTTTCCGGCAGTATACCCCCAGCAAGCCAGCAAGTGTGGCATCAAGATAATGTCAGTTTATCAGTGTTTATCAGTGTCAAAGTAGCCTGTCATTTCGATCATTTGTGCGGTATTACAGTTTTTTTGGATTGCTTACACACTAAAATTAAAAGTAGTACACTATTAGCAAAACTTTACACTCAAGAAGTTACAAGTGGACTTGTAACCGGTTACGGTTCAGTTGATGTATATTTAATCTGTACATGTCATAGGACCTTTTTACTATGGTACATGCTTATACATACTGTTATGTGCTAGGAATTCATGACTGGGTACTAGCCATTTTACTTACTCCTGTTTATCTGGCCCTCATGGCATCGTTTATCTGTCTTAACTATTCAGGCCATGAAGTAAAATCTCTCCCCATTAGTTTCTATTGGTCAAGATGGCTGCCAGCCAGTCATTGTTCACCTTCACCCAAGGTGGCCAGCCTATGGCGTCATCACGTCCCGGTCACTTGCTAGCCACATCCAAAATGTCTGTTTGTTTACATCTTAGCATTCTAGTACGCTACCGCTAACCCTTAGCCCATTAGCGGCTAACTGTAATGCACATGGGGTTTACACAGTTCTCCGTGCTGTTCTAAAGCCTGAGGCCTACTAACTCTGGCCTGCTATCCTAGCGTGCTAGCCCCTATGGTTTATAATATTTTATACTACCCACAGCCTGTTGCCTGCTAACCTAGCATGCTAGCCTTCCTTGCATATCCTGTCTGCTACTACTAGCACATGGCCTAGCTTAGCGTGCCAGCCCACTTTTATGTACTGTATATACTGTTCTGTGAGTGATATTTTTGCCCATTGATACTAGCATCCATGTATGTTTAGGGCTGGGGTGGTCAAAAATAGGGGAGGGTTGTCCAACTTTTTTTTTTGCTTTGAGGAGGGTTGTGTGGCTGTTGGGGGTGCACAGGTGAGGGTAGTGCGTTTTTTCCCTGGTTTTACATTCACTCTTTTGCAAGTTTTACTATATAATTTCTTCAATCCAAGCAAGAATTCCTTATCTGCTTACATGTTCCTGTCAAAGGAGACTCTACTTGAGCATACAGTATACTTACTTTGCATAAAACTAATGTGACGTTTCATGCCCTTTTTGATAACATCATACAAACAAACATTTAAAGTAGTCCTAAGGAAAACATAACTAGGAAGACACTGATGTTGTAGGAATAGTAACATTATGGGCATTCAGGTTAAAACGTGTGCTTATACTGTGAGTCTAATTATTGACCTTTCAGTTGTTGTCTGGAAGCTATAAATGAAAGGTGTGTCAGCTGACCTCCACATGTCTTAAGTAGAGTGTGGTCACTGAGCAGAGGTCAAACTAACATCACAAACTGTTGTTCAAACTGTTTTCATATTGTAGAGGACCGGACTTATGATAACCAGGGAAAAATGCTCTTAAAATGGCGCTCAAGAGAAGGAAGACGTTTTACGTGTCCCCAAACGATTGTAACGTTAGTCTTCCTCCTCGTCTGAGGAGGAGCAAGGATCGGACCAAAGCGCAGCGTGGTTTGACTACATACTATCGTTTATTAAACGAAGACGAAAAAACACTTGAACAAACTACAAAACAATAAACGACGTCAACAGACCTGAACTTGAGAACATATAAAACAATGAACGCACGAACAGGAACAAACGAACGAAACAGTACCGTATGGCGAACAAACACAGACACAGCAACATAGAATGCCCACCCAGCTCACGTCCTGACCAACACTAAAACAAGCAAAACACACAAGAACTATGGTCAGAACGTGACACCGATTGTGTTTTTTTGTTTGTTTATTTGCATTGTTTGTAACTTGTTTTGTTACTTATTTTGTACATAATGTTGCCGCTACCGTCTCTTATGACCGAAAATAACTTCTGGACATCAGGACTGCAATTAATCACCACAGACGGGCAGAATGCTTTTTTTCCTTTAAGGAGTCTGACGAGCCCAACGTGAATGATATACTGCTTTCTCAGGAACTGATCCAGATCTCCATGATTTGCGTGAAGAGGTGGCAGAGAAAAAGGGGCCGGAGGGCGGGCTGCCTTCTGAGAATTCGTACGCGATTGAATAAACCCCCACTTCCTTCCATTCTGCTAGCAAACGTGCAATCTTTGGAGAATAAAATAGATGACCTACTCTGCACCGGCAGGAAAGAACAGCGGCGTCTGGTAAGACAAGGGGCGGCTGATTATGTATTTTTGTAAACAACAGCTGGTGCACAATATCGAAGGAAGTATCAAGCTATTGCTCGCCTGAGGTAGAGTATCTCATGATAAGCTGTAGACCACACTATCTACCTAGAGAGTTTTCATCTGTATTTTTCTAAACTGTTTACCACCACAGTCCGAGGCTGGCACTAAGACAGCATTGAATGAGCTGTATCCCGCCATGAGCAAACTAGAAAATGCTCACCCAGAGGCGGTGTTCCTAGTAGCCGGGGAATTTAATGCAGGGAAACTTAAATCCGTTTTACCAAATTTCTATCAGCATGTTAAATGTGCAACCAGAGGGGTAACAACTCTGGACTACCTTTARTCCACACATAGAGACGCATACAAAGCTCTCACTCGCCCTCCATTTGGCAAATCTGGCCATAATTATATCCTCCTGATTCCTTCTTACAAGCAAAAATTAAAGCAGGAAGCAGCAGTGACAAGATCAATAAAAATGTGGTCAGATGAAGCAGATGCTAAGCTACAGGACTGTTTTGCTAGCTGTTATGAATCCCTTTGGCCGTGCGCAAAAGCTACCTCTTGAAGACAGTTTGAATTATGAAGTGGTCCTATTTGGTTTTCGGTAACGGTCCAACACAATCAACCACCACATGTTCGAATGGTTCACCTATAACAGGTATTGGACAAAGAGGAGCGGGAGGAATAACCTGATTTGGCTTTCCTGTTATCTGACATGTGTGGCATGTCCTACAGAACTGAGCCACATCTTGTTTTAAACCTGGCCAAAAGAAATGTCGAAGGACCCAATCATAAGTCTTGGTGATTCCTAAATGACCAGACCACTGGTGATCATGAGCAAGGGATAACACATTTTGTCTAAAGACTGTAGGAATCACTATTTGGTAAACAGCATTCCAATCTCCGCCCGCGTCAACATGGGATGTCCATTTACGCAGGAGAAGATTACCATCAATGAAGTAAGCCACGTTCTTCTTCTTTACCTCTTCCAATGAGACAACCCTAGGAAAACATTTAGCAAGCCTGTTGTCAACCTTTTGGTTAGCAATCAGCTGCTCACGAGTGACTGGTAACTGTATTGTCAGGATTTGGCCAGGATTGTTTTGGTCACTAGATGCCCCCATTGTGCCTTTTTGAACCTTTTGTTTTTCCCTTAGTTAGTGACTGTTTCTCACACCGGGTCCTGACATGTATTGCATGAGCAATAAGTTCATTACACTTCGATTCTTCCCTGGGCTGTTTGTCAGAGGGGATCAGCTTCCCAGAGGTAGCACACAACCCATCCTCTTGATCACACTCTTTGAACAGAACAGTGTTCGAGAAATCTATCACGTCACCCACCCACAGCACGAGTGACAGCACAAGCGGGGAACACATGTGGATAACTCTGTGCCAGCTGATTGGAGAGAGAGTGGTCACTTTTATCCAATACTTCCAATAAGGGTACTACCTTTCCTTCAGCAATATCGTTACCCATTATAAAGGTCACACCTTTTACTGGCAACATAGGACATACCCCCACTCTGGAAATACCACTGATTAACTCAGAGTGTACATTCACAAAGTGCAATGGCACTGGGACAAAACCCATTTCAATACCCTGAACTAACACACTGGAACCACAGTAGGTATTGTCGGAGAAGGGCAACACATCAGACAATATAAACGACTGCGCCGCACCAGTATCTCTAAGGATTTTAACCGGACGCTGAGATGCTTCGTCATTCATTAGGGAAACAAACCCCTCGAAAATGAACGGTTCATAACTGCGGTCGGGGACTGAGACTTTCAAACTACATTTACCCTGAGGCACCTGTTTCGTTTCAGACCTCACAACCGTACGAATTAGACCAACACCTGTTGGCGGCTTGGCACGAAGAGGCATCCCTTGTTTGCATTTTAGCAGGAAGCAATCATTAATCATATGTCCCATCTTATGACAATAGAAACAGAGACGCTCATTTTTCTGGCGTGCTTGATGTACTGCTGACCGAGTAGGGCTACAAGTAGGTAATTCAGTAGCTCTACTCTCAGTATGAGCCGAAAACACGCTCTTGTGCGTCAACACAAACTCGTCTGCCAACACAGACGCTTCTGACAGGGAGGATACTTTCTGTTCGTTTAGGTAAACTACAATGCGATTAACTCCCGGAGAGTTGAAATCAGTTACCTTGCTAGCAGCATGCCATTTATCAAACAGGTTTCCCTAGTCTCTAGCAAATTCCACATAAGTCTTACTAGAAGACTTTCTATGAGACCTAAATCTCTGTCGGTATGCCTCAGGCACAAGCTCATTGGCGCTAAGAATAGTAGCTTTGACCACTTCATAATTCAAACGGTCTTCAAGAGGTAGCGCTGACAAAACCTCTTGGGCTTTACCAGTTAATTTACACTGAAGTAATAGGCACCATACCACTTCAGGCCATTTCAATGCTACGGCTATACGTTCAAAAACACAAAAATAGGAGTCCACCTCTGACTCTCTGAACAAAGGTACTAAGGTAATCTGCCTACTAATGTCAAAAGTGTTGGAAGCTCAAGTTGGTGAGGACGGTTCACTAACAGGCACAGCAGGAACGGAGGCTAGCCTCGCTGTCTCCGCCTCCAGTTCCATCTGGCGCATTTTGAACTCCAACTGCCGCTGTTCTCTTTCTTTCTCTGCCTCGAGTTTACACATTTCCAACTGGAGATTTTCTCGCCTAATTTGGGCTCTCTCTTCCGCCTCCAATTGGAACTATATCGAATGGACATCCCTTATGGCATCACCGTTTGACTATGGGGAGAGTGGATCAAAACGGGGCAATGTGGCTGGAGCTTTAGCCTCAACCTCGTTCTCAGACACCGACGGGCTTACAGGAGCAGTAACATCCCCTACATGGGTAGTAGGCTCAGGCAGCGGTAACACAAGCACTTGCTCTTCCAACAAAACATTTAACACCAGTTGCTTAACCTCCGCTTTAACTAAACTCTGCGGAATAGATACAGAATAATGGTCAGCCATGGTCAGTAAATCAATTCTACGACATTTGTCAAAAACCTCCCACGTAGAGTTATCCAAAAAGGATTTCAAATCAAATGTAGCCATTTTGAACTACCACTAATACACAAGAGCCAACAAATAGCAAACACTAATGCTACATCAGCTATTCCCAGCAGTGATGCTCAACACTGAACTAGACCATTACAATATTTTGCACGAGCGGCATGGGTGTCAGTAAAGACAAATCCCGGATGAGCCCCCACTTATGTTACGAATCCCTTTGGCCCTGCAGTCTAGGGGGGATGGAAACGAGACCCGTAACATATCTCATACAAATCATAATAGTGAAAAGGAACAGTGAGAACTAATAACCACAGACAACTTAAATTTACCGTCAAACACTTCTGGTTTATTTTAAACACACGGTAATGGGGTGTGGGAAAAAGTGGCTGAGCTGTACCCAAGGAAATAAATAATAAATATCCAAAAAGCCCTAAGCTAGGCTTACCTGCCTCAAGCACAGCTAGCTAACTAACCAATAAAATACATTGGGTGGTCCGCCCAGTTCTAACTAGGGTACTTAGACAAAGTATTCCTACGTGGGTAATGTATGCCCATGGGCGACTTGGCTTTGTACCCCCTTTTCCCACCAACAAACAAACAGTCATGAACAACAACAATACATACTCACATAATTACGGTCAAAGTGAGATGTATGCACCAAAACAAAAGAGAGATAGCTCCTTACAAAGAGAGAGGGGGAGAGAGAGAGAGAGAGAGAGAGTGACAGAGAAAAGAGAAAAGAGACTTTGGGAAAACACCTGACTGGGTTATTAAACCAAGGGAAAGGGGATGTGACTGGGAAGGGAAAAAGCAGCAGGTGTCTTCAGGGTAGACCTATTGGCGACCGATTGGCGACTGACACCTGTGACTAGGGCAGAAGGAGAGAAAACAAATACATACACAGGATACTTGTATCCGTAACACTAGCACAGACTGGAATATGTTCCGGGATTCCTCCGATGGCATTGAGGAGTACACCACATCAGTCATTGGCGTCATCAATAGGTGCATCGATGACATCTGCACTGAGCTAAGGGCTAGAGCTGCCACTTTCAAGGAGCGGAACTCTAACCCGGAAGCTTATAAGAAATTCCACTATGCCCTCCGACGAACCAGTAAACAGGCAAAGCATCAATACAGGACTAAGATCGAATCGTACTGCACAGACTCTGACGCTCATCGGATGTGGCGGGGCTTGCAAACCATTACAGTCTCCAAAGAGAAGCACAGCCGTGAGCTGCCCAGTGACACGAGCTACCAGACGAGCTAACCTACTTCTATGCTCGCTTCGAGGCAAATAACACCGAAACATGCATAAGAGCACCAGCTGTTCCGGAAGACTGTGTGATCACGCTCTCCGGAGCCGATGTGAGTGAGACCTTTAAACAGGTCAACAATCATAAGGTCGCAGGTCCAGACAGATTACCAGGACGTGTACTCAAAGCATGCGCTGACCAACTGGTAAGTGTCTTCACTGACATTTTCAACCTCTCCCTGTCCGAGTCTGTAATACCAACACGTTTAAAACAGACCACCATAGTGCCTGTGCCCAAGAACACTAAGGTAACCTGCCTAAATGACTACCGACCGGTAGCACTCACGTCTGTAGCCATGACGTGTTTTGAAAGGCTGGTCATGGCTCACATCAACACCATTATCCCAGAAGGCCTAGACACACTCCAATTTGCATACCACCCTAACAGATCCACAGATGATGCAATCTCTATTGCACTCCACATTGCCCTTTCCCACCTGGACAAAAGGAACACCTATGTGAGAATGCTATTCCTTGACTACAGCTCAGCGTTCAACACCATAGTGACAGTCATGAATAAGCTATGGACCCTGGGACTAAACAACTCCCACTGCAAATGGATCTTGGATTTCCTGACGGGCCACCCCCAGGTGATAAGGGTAGGTAACAACACATCCACCACGCTGATCCTCAACACAGGGGCCCCTCAGAGGTGCGTGCTCAGTCCCCTCCTGTACTCCCTGTTCACTCATGACTTCACGGCCAGGAAATTAATTTTGTCAGTATTTTGAATAAATTAAGAAGTGTTCTACCAAATGAATGTGTAGTTAGATGATTGAATGTGATGACCCACATCAGATGTTGAGATTTGTGGAATATGATTGATCTTTTTAAAATCATACACTTACAGTGCATTAGGAAAAGTATTCTGATCTCTTGACTTTTTCCACATTTTGTTATGTTATGTAGCAATGTAATATAGCCCTGCTATCTGGTGGGAGATGTAGCTGTTTAATATAGGCCTGCTATCTGGTGGGAGATGTAAGCAATTTGATATAGGCCTGCTATCTAGTGGGAGGTATAACAATTCAATATAGGCCTGCTATATGGTGGGAGATGTAGCTATTTAATATAGGATCATTTAAAAATCTTTTTCACTTCTCTTGTAGGCCTGACATTGGGTGAGCAGGAGGGTTTGCGTTAGACGTCTCTCGGTGTGACACCGGTGGGTGACCAGCCGGCTGCGTAGGGACACAGAGGGACGCCCACCAACCGGCCTGAGGAACCACGAGCCCGCCTGTCATCAAGGCAAAGGGTTGCTACTTTGAAGAATCTAACATTTTTTTTGGTGACTACATTATTCCACGTGTTATTTCGTAGTGTTGATGTCTTCACTATTATTCTATTAAAAATATAGATAAACACTTGAATGAGCAGCTGTCTCCAAAGTTTTGACTGGTACTGTATATATACACTGCTCAAAAAAATAAAGGGAACACTTAAACAACACAATGTAACTCCAAGTCAATCACACTTCTGTGAAATCAAACTGTCCACTTAGGAAGCAACACTGATTGACAATAAATTTCACATGCTGTTGTGCAAATGGAATAGACAAAAGGTGGAAATTATAGGCAATTAGCAAGACACCCCCAATAAAGGAGTGATTCTGCAGGTGGTGACCACAGACCACTTCTCAGTTCCTATGCTTCCTGGCTGATGTTTTGGTCACTTTTGAATGCTTACACACATTGGTGCTTTCACTCTAGTGGTAGCATGAGACGGAGTTTACAACCCACACAAGTGGCTCAGGTAGTGCAGCTCATCCAGGATGGCACATCAATGCGAGCTGTGGCAAGAAGGTTTGCTGTGTCTGTCAGCGTAGTGTCCAGAGCATGGAGGCGCTACCAGGAGACAGGCCAGTACATCAGGAGACGTGGAGGAGGCCGTAGGAGGGCAACAACCCAGTAGCAGGACCGCTACCTCCGCCTTTGTGCAAGGAGGAGCACTGCCAGAGCCCTGCAAAATGACCTCCAGTAGGCCACAAATGTGCAAACATAAACATAATAAACGTCTCCCTATCCACGGGATGTGTACCAAACTCACTAAAAGTGGCAGTAATAAAGCCTCTGTTGAAATAGCCAAACCTTGACCCAGAAAATATAAAAAACTATTAAATTACCTTTTAATGGCGTCAGACCGAGGCTCTGCATCTGTCCTCGTGCTCCTAGACCTTAGTGCTGCTTTTGATACCATCAATCACCACATTCTTTTGGAGAGATTGGAAACCCAAATTGGTCTGCACGGACAAGTTCTGGCCTGGTTTAGATCTCATCTGTCGGAAAGATATCAGTTTGTCTCTGTAGATGGTTTGTCCTCTGACAAATCAACTGTAAATTTCGGTGTTCCTCAAGGCTCCGTTTTAGGACCACTATTGTTTTCACTATATATTTTACTTCTTGGTCATGTCATTCGGAAAACATAATGTTAACTTTCACTGCTATGCGGACGACACACAGCTGTACATTTCGATGAAACATGGTGAAGCCTCAAAATTGCCATCCCTGAAAGCCTGTGTTTCAGACATAAGATAGTGGATGGCGGCAAATGTTCTACTTTAAAACTCGGACAAAACAGAGATGCTCGTTCTAGGTCCCAAGAAACAAAGAGATCTTCTGTTGAATCTGACAATTAATCTTGATGCTTGTACAGTCGTCTCAAAAAAAACTGTTAAGGACCTTGGCGTTACTCTGTACCATGACCTCTCTTTTGACGAATGTATCAAGACTGTTTCAAGGACAGATTTTTTCCATCTACGTAACATTGCAAAGATCAGACATTTTCTGTCCAAAAATGATGTAGAAAAATGTATCCATGCTTTTGTTACTTCTAGGTTAGACTACTGCAATGCACTACTTTCTGGCTAACCGGATAAAGCACTAAATAAACTTCAGTTAGTGCTTAACACGGCTGCTAGAATCTTGACTAGAACCAAAATATTTGATCATATTACTCCAGTGCTAGACTCTCTACACTGGCTTCCTGTTAAGGTGATGGCTGATTTCAAGGTTTTACTGCTAACCTACAAAGCATTACATGGGCTTGCTCCTACCTATCTTTCCGATTTGGTCCTGCCGTACATACCTACACGTACGCTATGGTCACAAGACACAGGCCTCCTTACTGTCCCTAGAATTTCTAAGCAAACAGTTGGAGGCAGGGCTTTCTCCTATAGAGCTCCATTTTTATGGAATGGTCTGCCTACCCATGTGAGAGACGCAGACTCGGTCTCAACCTTTAAGTCTTTATTGAAGACTCATCTCTTCAGTAGGTCCTATGATTGAATGTAGTCTGGCCCAGGAGTGTGAAGGTGAATAGAAAGGCACTGGAGCAACGAACCGCCCTTGCTGTCTCTGCCTGGCATGTTCCCCTGTCTCCACTGGGATTCTCTGCCTCAAACCCTATTACGGGGGCTGAGTCACTGGCTTACTAGTGCTCTTCCATGCCGTCCCTAGGAGGGTTGCATCACTTGAGTGGGTTGAGTCACTGACGTGATCTTCCTGTCAGGGTTGGCGCCCTCTCTCGGGTTCATGCCATGGGGGAAATATTTGTGGGCTATACTCGGCCTTGTCTCAAGATAGTAAGTTGGTGGTTGAAGATATCCCTCTAGTGATGTGGAGGCTGTGCTTTGGTAAAGTGGAGGGAGTTATATCCTGCCTGTTTGGCCCTGTTTGGGGATATCATCAGACGGGACCACGGTGTCTCCCGATCCCTCTTGTCTCAGCCTCCAGTATTTATGCTGCAATAATTTATGTGTCGCGGGGCTAGGGTCAGTCTGTTATATCTGGAGTATTTCTCCTGTCTTATCCGGTGTCCTCTGTGAATTTAAGTATGCTCTCCCTAATTCTCTCTCTTTTTCTCTCTCTTTCTCTCTCTCCCTCTTTCTCTCTCTCGGGGGACCTGAGCCCTAGGACCATGCCTCAGGACTACCTGGCCTGATGACTCCCAGTCCACCTGGTCGTGCTGCTACTCCAGTTTCAACTGTTCTGTCTGCGGCTATGGAACCCTGACCTGTTCACCGAACGTGCTACCTTGTCCCAGACCTGCTGTTTTCAACTCTCTAGAGACAGCAGGTGCGGTAGAAACACTCTGAATGATCGGCTATGAAAAGCCAACTGACATTTACTCCTGAGGTGCTGACCTGTTGCACCCTCTACAACCATTGTGATTATTATTATCTGACCCTGCTGGTCATCTATGAACATTTGAACATCTTGGCCATGTTCTGTTATAATCTCCACCTGGCACAGCCAGAAGAGGACTGGCCGCCCCGCATAGCCTGGTTCCTCTATAGGTTTCTTCCTAGGTTCCGGCCTTTCTAGGGAGTTTTTCCTAGCCACCGTGCTTCTTCACCTGTATTGCTTGCTGTTTGGGGTTTTAGACTGGGTTTCTGTACAGCACTTTGTGACATCAGCTGATGTAAGAAGGGCTTCATAAATACATTTGATTGATTGATTTATTATCAACTACCTCGTACCCAGCACATTGACTCAGTACTGGTACTCCTAGTTTATAGCCTCATTACTACCTCGTACCCTGCACATTGGCTCAGTACTACTATTCCGAGTATATAGCCTCGTTGTTTTTTCCATTTTGTTACTACTTCCTTTTTATTTAGCAAATATTTGTCTTCCATTTGAACTCTGAATGGTTGGGAATGGGCTCATAAGTAAGCACTTCACTGTAAAGTATAAACCTGTTGTATTTGGCGCATTTGACAAATACAATTGTATTTGATTGATTTGAGAATATGGCATACCTAGTCATAAACCAGTGTGACAACTTCTGCAGTCATAGAATGACTTATTCATTGACTGACTGTTGTCTTGTGTGTATGTTACTCCTCCCCCAGTGTGGTCTAAGAACAGTAAGCCTGTCCACACCACCATCCTGAACCCCCACATCCACCTGATCGGGGAGGATTTAATARAGGCCTGCCATCTGGTGGGAGATGTAGCTATTTAATATAGGCCTGCCATCTGGTGGGAGATGTAGCTATTTAATATAGGCCTGCCATCTGGTGGGATGACACCCTGGACCCACTCCAATTTGCTTACCGCCCCAATAGGTCCACAGACGACGCAATCGCAACCACACTGCACACTGCCCTAACCCATCTGGACAAGAGGAATACCTATGTGAGAATGCTATTCATCGACTACAGCTCAGCATTTAACACCATAGTATCCTCCAAACTCGTCATCAAGCTCGAGACCCTGGGTCTCGACCCCACCCTGTGCAACTGGGTACTGGACTTCCTGACGGGCCACCCCCAGGTGGTGAGGGTAGGTAACAACATCTCCACCCCGCTGATCCTCAACACTGGGGCCCCACAAGGGTGCATTCTGAGCCCTCTCCTGTACTCCCTGTTCACCCACGACTGCGTGGCCATGCACGCCTCCCACTCAATGATCAAGTTTGCAGACGACACTACAGTGGTAGGCTTGATTACCAACAACGACGAGACGGCCTACAAGGAGGAGGTGAGGGCCCTCGGAGTGTGGTGTCAGGAAAATAACCTCYCACTCAATGTCAACAAAACAAAGGAGATGATCGTGGACTTCAGGAAACAGCAGAGGGAGCCTCCCCCCTATCCACATCGACGGGACAGTAGTGGAGAGGGTAGTAAGTTTTAAGTTCCTCGGCGTACACATCACGGACAAACTGAATTGGTCCACCCACACAGACAGTGTGGTGAAGAAGGCGCAGCAGCGCCTCTTCAACCTTAGGAGGCTGAAGAAATTCAGCGTGTCACCAAAAGCACTCACAAACTTTTACAGATGCACAATCGAGAGCATCCTGTCGGGCTGTATCACCACCTGGTACGGCCCACAACCGTAAGGCTCTCCAGAGGGTAGTGAGGTCTGCACAACGCATTACCGGGGGCAAACTACCTGCCCTCCAGGACACCTACACCACCCGATGTCACGGGAAGGCCATAAAGATCATCAAGGACAACAACCACCCATGCCACTGCCTGTTCACCCTGCTATCATCCAGAAGGCGAGGTCAGTACAGGTGCATCAAAGCAGGGACCGAGAGACTGAAAAACAGCTTCTATCTCAAGGCCAACAGACTGTTAAACAGCCACCACTAACATTTAGTGGCCGCTGCCAACATACTGACTCAACTCCAGCCACTTTAATAATGGAAAAAGTGATGTAATAAATGTATCACTAGCCACTTTAAACAATGCCACTTAATATAATGTTTACATACCCTACATTACTCATCTCATATGTATATACTGTACTCTATACCATCTACTGCATCTTGCCTATGCCGTTCTGTACCATCACTCGTTCATATATTTTTATGTACATATTCTTCATCCCTTTACACTTGTGTGTGTATAAGGTAGTTGTTGTGAAATTGTTAGGTTAGATTACTCGTTGGTTATTACTGCATTGTCGGAACTAGAAGCACAAGCATTTCGCTACACTTGCATTAACATCTGCTAACCATGTGTATGTGACAAATACAATTTAATTTGATTTGAGATGTAGGAATTTAATATAGGCCTGCTATCTGGTGGGAGATGTAACTATTTAATATAGGCCTGCCATCTGATGGGAGTAGTAACAATTTCCTGTAGGCCTGCTAGTATTCAATACCTGAGATTCTGTAGCTGTACAGTCATAGGCTTCTGTAATAAGGGTCCGTTTTCAATCTTTCTTTTTAACCTCACTTATTCCCTACTATTTGTTATTGAATGAGGTCAGTTAATCTCTCGTCTCCCCCTCTGACCCCAGCTGAGCTCCAGAGCAGGAGGGTTTGAGTGAGACGTCTCTCTGAGTGACACCGGTGGGTTACCAGCCGGCTGCATGGGGACACAGAGGTACGCCCACCGACCGGCCTGAGGAACCACGAGCCCACACGCCACATCTCATCTCTTTAATTGAAATCCTRAAGAGCACATTTAACATAGACAACAGAGGAAACCATACTTTCCCCTAACAGGTTTAAATTATTAAATGGCTGACTGTTGGTCTGAATAGTCTCTTACCTCATGTGATGATATGACTAGGGCAGCAAACTGCCATTTCTTTGCTTCAATACCATACACAAATACATGGTAACATGTTGATGAAACAGGTATATTTAACATGGGTACTCAAATCAAATGTTATTATTCACATACACATTTTACAGCAGGTATAAAATGTACAGTGATTTGCTTATTTGCTAACTCCCTCAACAATGCTCTCTCAACAATTCTCCCTTGTCAATTTTCCCTCAACAATGAGAACGAGTTCTCATTTACAATTGCGACCTGGCCAAGATAAAGCAAAGCAGTTCGACACATACAACAACACCGAGTTACACATGGAGTAAAACAAACATACATTCAATAATACAGTAGAAAAATAAGTCTATATACAATGTGAGCAAGTGAGGTGAGATAAGGGAGGTGAAGGCAAAAAAAGGCCATGGTGGCGAAGAAAAATACAATATAGCAAGTAAAACACTGGAATGGTTGATTTGCAGTGGAAGAATGTGCAAGGTAGAGATAGAAATAATGGGGTGCAAAGGAGCAAAATAAATAAATAAATAAATACAGTAGGGAAAGAGGTAGTTGTTTGGGCTAAATTATAGATGGGCTATGTACAGGTGCAGTAATCTATGAGCTGCTCTGACAGCTGGTGCTTAAAGCTAGCGGGGGAGATAAGTGTTTCCAGTTTCAGAGATTTTTGTAGTTCGTTCCAGTCATTGGCAGCAGAGAACTGGAAGGAGAGGCGGCCAAAGGAAGAGTTGGTTTTGGGGGTGACCAGAGAGATATACCTGCTGGAGCGCGTGCTACAGGTGGGTGCTGCTATGGTGACCAGCGAGCTGAGATAATGGGGGACTTTACCTAGCAGGGTCTTGTAGATGACCTGGAGCTAGTGGGTTTGGCGACGAGTATGAACGTAGGCGCCAATGAGAGTGTACAGGTCTCAGTGGTGGGTAGTATATGGGGCTTTGGTGACAAAACGGATGGCACTGTGATAGACTGCATCCAATTTATTGAGTAGGGTATTGGGCTATTTTGTAAATGACATCACCGAAGTCGAGGATTGGTAGGATGGTCAGTTTTACAAGGGTATGTTTGGCAGCATGAGTGAAGGATGCTTTGTTTGCGGAATAGGAAGCCAATTCTAGATTTAACTTTGGATTGGAGATGTTTGATGTGAGTCTGGAAGGAGAGTTTACAGTCTAACCAGACACCTAGGTATTTGTAGTTTTCCACATATTCTAAGTCAGAGCCCTCCGAGAGTAGTGATGTTGGACAGGCGGGCAGGTGCAGGCAGCGATTGGTTGAAGAGCATGCATTTAGTTTTACTTGTATTTAAGAGCAATTGGAGGCCATGGAAGGAGAGTTTATGGCAATGAAGCTCGCCTGGAGGGTAGTTAACACAGTGTCAAAGAAGGGCCAGAAGTATACAGAATGGTGTTGTCTGCGTAGAGGTGGATTCAGAGACTCACCAGCAGCAAGAGCGACATCATTGATGTATACAGAGAAGAGAGTCGGTCCAAGAATTGAACCCTGTGGCACCCCCATAGAGACTGCCAGAGGCCCGGACAACAGAACCTCCGATTTGACACACTGAACTCTATCAGAGAAGTAGTTGGTGAACCAGGCGAGGCAATCATTTGAGAAACCAAGGCTGCGAGTCTGCCGATGAGGATGTGGTGATTGACAGAGTCGAAAGCCTTGGCCAGGTCAATGATTACGGCTGCACAGTATTGTTTCTTATCGATGGCCGTTAAGATATCATTTAGGACCTTGAGCGTGGCTGAGGTGCACCCATGACCAGCTCTGAAACCAGATTGCATAGCGGAGAAGGTATGGTGGGATTCGAAATGGTTGGTAATCTGTTTGTTGACTTGACTTTCGAAGACCTTAGAAAGGCAGGGTAGGATAGATAAGGTCTGTAGCAGTTTGGTCAAGAGTGCCCCCACCCTTTGAAGAGGGGGATGACCGCAGCTGCTTCCCAATCTTTGGAATTTCAAACGACACGAAAGAGAGGTTGAACAGGCTAGTAATAGGGGTGGCAACAATTTCAGCAGATAATTTTAGAAAGAAAGGGTCCAGTTATCTAGCCCGGCTGATTTGTAGGGGTCCAGATTTTGCAGCTCTTTTAGAACATCAACTGACTGGATTTTTATTTATTTATTATTTTATTTCACCTTTATTTAACCAGGTAGCTAGTTGAGAACAAGTTCTCATTTGCAACTGCGACCTGGCCAAGATAAAGCATAGCAGTGTGAACAGACAACACAGAGTTACACTGGAGTAAACAATAAACAAGTCAATAACATGTAGAAAAAAAAGAGAATCTATATACAATGTGTGCAAAAGGCATGAGTAGGCAATAAATCGAATAATTACAATTTAGCAGATAACACTGGAGTGATAAATCATCAGATGATCATGTGCAAGAAGAGATACTGGTGTGCAAAAGAGCAGAAAAGTAAATAAATAAAAGCAATATGGGGGGTGAGTAGGTAAATTGGGTGGGTAGTTACAGATGGACTATGTACAGCTGCAGCGATCGGTTAGCTGCTCGGATAGCAGATTTTTAAAGTTGTTGAGGGAGATAAAAGTCTCCAACTTCAGAGATTTTGAAATTCTTCCAGTCGCAGGCAGCAGAGAACTGGAAGGAAAGGCGTCCAAATGAGGTTTTGGCTTTAGGGATGATCAGTGAGATACACCTGCTGGAGCGCGTGCTGCGGGTGGGTGTAGCCATCGTGACCAGTGAACTGAGATAAGGCGGCACTTTACCTAGCATAGCCTTGTAGATGACCTGTGAGCCAGTGGGTCTGACGACGAACATGTAGCGAGGGCCAGCCGACTAGCATACAGGTCGCAGTGGTGGGTCGTATAAGAGTGCTTTAGTAACAAAACGAATGGCACTGTGATAAACTGCATCCAGTTTGCTGAGTAGAGTATTGGAAGCTATTTTGTAGATGACATCGCCGAAGTCGAGGATCGTAGGATAGTCAGTTTTACTAGGGTAAGTTTGGCGGCGTGAGTGAAGGAGGCTTGTTGCGGAATAGAAAGCCGATTCTTGATTTGATTTTGGATTGGAGATGTTGATATGAGTCTGGAAGGAGAGTTTGCAGTCTAGCCAGACACCTAGGTACTTATAGATGTCCACATATTCTAGGTCGGAACCGTCCAGGGTGGTGATGCTAGTCGGCGTGCGGGTGCAGGCAGCGAACGGTTGAAAAGCATGCATTTGGTTTTACTAGCGTTTAAGAGCAGTTGGAGGCCACGGAAGGAGTGTTGTATGGCATTGAAGCTCGTTTGAGGTTAGATAGCACAGTGTCCAAGGAAGGCCGGAAGTATATAGAATGGTGTCGTCTGCGTAGAGGTGGATCAGGGAATCGCCCGCAGCAAGAGCAACATCATTGATGTATACAGAGAAAAGAGTCGGCCCGAGAATGAACCCTGTGGTACCCCCATAGAGACTGCCAGAGACCGGACAACATGCCCTCCGATTTGACACACTGAACTCTGTTCTGCCAAAGTAGTTGGTGAACCAGCAAGGCAGTCATTAGAAAAACCGAGGCTACTGAGTCTGCCGATAAGAATATGGTGATTGACAGAGTCGAAAGCCTTGGCCAGTCGATGAAGACGGCTGAACAGTAATGTCTTTTATCGATGGCGGTTATGATATCGTTTAGTACCTTGAGCGTGGCTGAGGTGCACCCGTGACCGGCTCGGAAACCGGATTGCCAGCGGAGAAGGTACGGTGGGATTCGAGATGGTCAGTGATCTGTTTGTTGACTTGGCTTTCGAAGACCTTAGATAGGCAGGGCAGGATGGATATAGGTCTGTAACAGTTTGGGTCCAGGGTGTCCCCCCTTTGAAGAGGGGATGACCCGGCAGCTTTCCAATCCTTGGGGATCTCAGATGATACGAAGGAGAGGTTGAACAGGCTGGTAATAGGGGGTGCGACAATGGCGGCGGACAGTTTCAGAAATAAGGGGTCCAGATTGTCAAGCCCAGCTGATTTGTATGGGTCCAGGTTTTCCAGCTCTTTCAGAACATCTCTGCTATCTGGATATGGGTAAAGGAGAAGCTGGGGAGCTTGGGCGAGTAGCAGCGGGGGGGGGGGCTGTTGGCCAAGGTTGGAGTCGCCAGGAGGAAGGCATGGCCAGCCATTGAGAAATGTTGTGTGAAGTTTTCGATTATCACGGACTTATCAGTGGTGACCGTTTACCTAGCCTCAGTGCAGTGGGCAGCTGGGAGGAGGTGCTCTTGTTTTCCATGGACTTTACAGTACCCAGAACTTTTTTGGAGTTAGAGCTACAGGATGCAAATTTTTGGGAGAAGGAGAAATGGGGAAGGCTTGGGCGAGTAGCTGTGGGGGTGCAGTGCTGTTGACCGGGGTAGGGTAGCCAGGTGGGAAGCATGGCCAGCCGTAGACAAATGCTTATTGAAATTCTCAATTTAGCTGGATTTGTCGGTGCGTGACGTGTTTCCTATCTCAGTGCAGTGGCAGCCTGGAAGGAGATTTCTATTCTCCTGGACTTTCAATAGTGTCCCAGAACCTTTTTGAGTTTGTGTTGCAGGAGCAAAATTTCTGCTTGGAAAAAGCTAGCCTTGGCTTTTCTAAATGCCTGTTGTATATTGGTTTCTACTTCCCGAAAAGTTGCATCTAATCACGGGGCTGTTTCTCGAGACTTCCTAACTGCCTGTGTATGATTGGTTCCTAACTTAACTGTAAAAGTTGCTGCGTTTCGCGGGCTGATTTGAGGCTAATGCAAGTACGGCCACATGATGTTTTTGTGCTGTCAAGCGGCCGTCAGTTTGGATGAGCCCAAGGCTATATATTGTTCCTGGTCTCTACATTTTTATCTAGATGAAATGCAACTAACTGTAAGTCACACTGGATAACAGCAATTTCTAAATGACTAAACTGTAAACTGTAAAAAGCCCCATGTGGAGTGACCTGTTTCCTCAAAGCGTTATGCATTTCTCTTCAAAAATACTCCATCCGTTGAGCATGGCAGTGCATGAGAACCACTTCTGAAGAAGTGTTCCTCCCACTCTGTTTTCATGTTTATGTCTACAGTATCTGATGTTCTTCCTGTGTTGAAAGCTAGATGACAATTAATGTTGTTTTGAATGGAACACCATAACGTATAACATCTTGTTATTACATGTAAACAAACTCATTCAAGGGTTTTTCTTTATTTGTACTATTTTCTACATTGTAGAATAATAGTGAGAACATCAAAACTATGAAATAACACATGCAATCATTTAGGAACTAAAAAAGTGTTAATCAAATCAAAATGTTTTTTATATTTGAGATTCTTCAAAGTAGCCACCTTTTGCCTTGATGACAGCTTTGCACAATTCTGTCATTCTCTCAACCAGCTTCATGAGATAGTCACCTGGAACACATTTAAATTAACAGGTGGGCCTTTTAAAACTTAATTTTAGGAATTTATTTCCTTATTAATGTGTTTGAGCCAATCAGTTGTGTTGTGAGAAGGTATGGGTGGTATACAGAAGATAGCCCTATTTGGTAAAAGACCAAGTCCATATTATGGCAAGAACATCTCAAATAATCAAAGAGAAATGACAGTCCATAAGACATGAAGGTCAATCAATGCGGAAAATTCCAAGAACTTTTGTGAGAGAAAAATAACTTTGAACGTCTCTTCAAGTGCAGTCGCAAAAACCATCAAGCGCTATGATGAAACTTGTTCTCATTAGGACCGCCTCAGGAACGGAAGATACAGAGTTATCTCTGCTGCMGKGGAGAAGTATTTCAGCCCAAATAAATGCTTCACAGAGTTCAAGTAACAGACACATCTCAACATCAACTTTTCAGAGGAGACTGCGTGAATCAGGCCTTCATGGCCGAATTGCTGCAAGGGAACCACGACTAAAAGACACTAATAATAAGAAGAGGCTTGCTTGGGTCAAGAAACACAAGCAATGGACATTAGACCGGTGGAAATCTGTTCTTCGGTCTGATGAGTACAAATTTGAGATTTTTGGGTTACAACCTCTGTGTCTTTGTGAGACGCAGGGTAGGTGGACGGATGATCTCCGCATGTGTAGTTCCCACTGTGAAGCATGGAGGAGAAGATGTGATGGTGTGGGGGTGCTTTGCTGGTGACACTGTCAGTGATTTATATATAATTCAATGCACACTTAACCAGCATGGCTATCACAGCATTCTGCAGCGATACACCATCCCATTTGGTTTGCACATAGTGGGACTATCATTTGTTATTCAACAGGACAATGACCAAAACACCTCCAGGTTGTATAAGGGCTATATGACCAAGAATGAGAGGGATGGAGTGCTGCATCAGATGACCTGGCCTCCAGAATCACCCGACCTCAACCCAATTGATTTGGGATGAGTTGGACTGCAGAGTGAAGAAAAAGCAGCCTACAAATGCTCAGCATACGTGGGAACTCCTTCAAGACTTTTGAAAAAGCTTTCAAGGTGAAGCTGGTTGAGAGAATGCCAAGAGTGTGCAAAGCTGTAGGCAAGGCTGGTTGGTTACCTTGAAGAATCTGAAATATAAAATATATTTTGATTTGTTTTTCACTTTTTTGGTTACTATATGATTCCATATGTGTTATTTAATCGTTTTGATATCTTCACTATTATTTTACAATGTAGAAAATAGTAAAAAAAAAAAAAAAAAAAACCTGACTAGGTGTGTCCAAACGTTTGACTGGTACTCTGGACTGGTATGTATATGTACAGTTGTCAAGTGTCAGTGTGCAGAGGTGAGGACGTAGTCAGGCGCAGGACACAGAACTGAGTGAAATAACGTACTTTACTCGAAAAATAATCAACCATAAATTACACGCAGGGAAAACACACCATAACACAGAAGACTAACACTAAACAAGGAACAATCACGCACAAAATATCATGGAAACCAGAGGGTTAGATAGGGAAAAAATTATAACGTACTGGGAACCAGGTGTGTACAATCAAGACAAAACAAATGAAAAAAGAAACGTAGATCGGTGGCAGCTAGAAAGCCGGTGACGACGACCGCCGAATGCCGCCCGAACAAGGAGAGGCACCAACTTCGGCGGAAGTCGTGACAACAGTGTCTTTTGAAAGTATTTAAACCCCTTGACCTTTTCCACATTTTGTTACATTACAGCCTTATTCTAAAATGGATTCCCCACCAAAAATACCCAGCAATCTACACACAATACACCATAATGACAAAGCGAAAACAGGTTCTTAGAAATGTTTTAAATGTTTAAAAAAAATCTGAAATGCCTTATTTGCATACGTTTGCAGACCCTTTGCTATGAGACTCGAAATTGAGCTCAGTTGAATCCTGTTCTCGTTGATCATTCTTGAGATGTTTCTACAACTTAATTGGAGTCCATCTGTGGTAAATTCAATTGATTGGATATGATTTAGAAAGGCACACACCTGTAAAAAATAAGGTCCCACAAATGACAGTGCATGTCAGAGGAAAAACCAAGCCAATAATCAAAGGAATCGTCTGTAGAGCTCCGAGACAGAATTTTGTCGAGGAACAGATCTGGGGAAGGGTTTGCATTGAAGGTCCCCAAGAACACAGTGGCCTCCATCATTATTAAATGGAAGAAGTTTGGAACCACCAAGACTCTTCCTAGAGCTGGCCGTCCGGCCAAACGAGCCAATTGGGAGAAGGCCTTTGTAAGTGTGGTTACCAAAACCTGATGGTCACTCTGACAGAGGTCTAGAGTTCCTCTGTGGAGATGGGAGAACCTTCCAGAAGGACAACCATCTCTGCAGCACTCCACCAATCAGGCCTTTATGGTAGAGTGGCCAGACGGAAGCCACCTCAGGTACATGATAGCTCACTTGGAGTTTGCCAAACGATACCTAAAGACTCTCAGACCATGAAAACAAGAGTCTCTGTTCTGATGAAAACAAGATTGAAATCTTTGTCCTGAATGCCAAGCGTCTCGTCTGGAGGAAACCTGGCACCATCCCTACGGTGAAGTATGGTGGTGGCAGCATCATGCTGTGGGGATATTTTGGGAGACTAGTCAGGATCGAGGCAAAGATGAACGGCGCAAAGTACACAGGGATCCTTGATGAAAACTTGCTCCAGAGTGCTCAGACCTCAGACTGGGGCAAAGGTTCACCTTCCAACAGGACAAAGAACCGAAGCACATAGCCAAGACAACGCAGGAGTGGCTTCGGGACAAGTCTCTGAATGTTCTTGAATGGCCCAGCCCGAACGAACATCTCTGGAGAGACCTGAAAATAGCTGTTAAGGAACGCTCCCCATCCAACCTGACAGAGCTAGAGAGAAGAATGGGAGAAACTTATCAAATACAGGTGTGCCAAGATTGTAGCGTCATACCCAAGAATACTTGAGGCTGTAATCGCTGCAAAAGGTGGTTCAACAAAGGTGAAATACTATGCAAATGTCATATTTCAGTTTTTTCTTATACATTTGCAAAAAAAAAAAAAGAAACTGTTTTTGGTTTGTCAATGGGGTATTGTGTGTAGATTGATGAGGGATGAAAAAAACGATTTAATACATTTTAGGATAAGGCCTGTAGTAACAAAACGTGTAAAAAGTCAAGGGTCTAAATACTTTCAGGAAGCACTGTATACATAGAAACACTCCAGGTACTATAAATTGCATGCAATTGATAATATTTTGTGATTATAATGGAAAATTATATGGTTGAACATATATGAATGATTTGCTGGTTTGCCGGCGTCACTAGTCCTGGACTAAAAAGCTATTTCAATAGGCATTCTTTATTGATTATGTTTTTCAGTTTGCGGACTAGACTTAATCTCGGACCGGGAAACTGGCCCATACAGAATGAACATTCCCAAGGTACCATTACTAACAAAACCAATATTTACAACAAGAAAAAAGACTGTAACAGTATTGAATTTTGAAATATATATATTTTTAAAGAAATACCAACATTGGGAACTATTGTCAGGATCTCTACAATGATTTTGATAATGGTTGTATTGGATCAGAGAATTTAATTGTTTTTCTGTATTTTATTATCTTTATTCCATTGCAGTTAATAAGGGTTATTGTTAGTGACCTTTAAATTATGTTCTTTGGATTATATTTTAGATATTTAATTGACTCTATTCATCCACCTCACCTGTGGACAATCATCATTTAATAATATGGCAAAGTAGTAAATACCTAACAACAAGTTAAGTGTTTTTTAAGTTTACAAGTTTACAAGCAGGCACAGTATACTTGTGGTTTTCTGTTCACACTAGGTATGCACTGCTTACAAAAGTGTCAAAATCTGTTTGTCACCCTGAAAAACATGCACATTGTCTTCTCTACAAGCCTGTCTTTCATTTGTCGAGTATCACCACATTATGATCAGTTCACGCCAATTCACTCAGTATTTATGGTAGTGCTCCTGTGAGAATTCTGCTAAATGTCACTCGTCTTGTGCAGCCTGAAGAGAAATGGATCCTGTGATTACTATAGTTCTGGTGGTGACAGCAGCAGTAGCAGCAGCAGTACAAGGTGAGACATGATATTACACAGAACAGAGGCCTAGACAAGCCTTAATAAGACACAAACAACAATGATGCTAATATTTGAACATGTTCTGCTAATCCAAATTACATTTATTAGATTACATAGTGACAAAATGTACACAAAATAATAATAATCAGTACGTATGCACTAATAACAAGTGTTAGATAAATAATCAAGAACTGAGATATATAAAATGTTTGCTTAGCAAAAATGTGAATATTTGGTATTGCATTATTGTTATATTTTGCACCTTCAGACTTACATTAATGCATCACAGACATACACTTACATACTTGTTACTAAACCGATTAACTAGCCTGCTAATATTGGTGTAATCGTAAGTCTAGGTATCTTTGAAAATATATATAATAATTGATCAAGCCTACAAGCAATACAAGACTCTATTATTATGGTGGGAGATTATAATACGGTTTTAAATACCTCAATGGCCGTAAAGGAAATCATATTGCAAACTATCACCCTCCTGCACTTAAGGAAATCACATATATCATGGATATATTGGAACTAGTGGATATATGGAGGCTTACATATCCTGACCTAGTGAGATATACATAGCGGAGGCTCAGTCAAGCTAGTCGTCTTGACTACTTTCTTATGTAATTCTTGTTCTCACAAAAAGTTTTAAAAGTGTTGATAGGGGATATAATGCAGTCTGACCATCAAATAATTGGCATACACATTACTCTTACAGAATTTCCATGTGGGTTAGGATATTGGACATTTTTATCAAAGCCTATTTGATAATAACTWGTTTTTAACTAGAACAGAAGAATGAGGAACTGACTTCTTCTGACATAACATACTGWYGYTACAGCKGATCCCCTTATTGTATGGGACACTTTTAAATGTGCCTTTAGAGGGCATGCAATTCAATACTCATCTTTAAAACAAAAGCAATTTAGGTCAACAGAGTTCATATTAACAAAGTAAATAGAAGTACTAATTTTACAGATAGATGGCAATAAAAAACTGTACCATAGAGGCACAGAATAAGTTAGAGGAAATACTAAGAGAGATGGAGGAACCCATTCAAGAAAGATCAAGTGTAATATATTAAAACAAATGAATTGGGAAAAATGCACCAAATTATTGTTTTATTGAATTTCTAACAAAAATGATTTACAGAAAGTTGTTACAAATGAAAGATCCACCAAACAATACTTTGAAAGAGAAAGCAAAGTAGTTTACGCACATGTTTTAATTTCAGTCTCATACATCTCCATTAACCGAAGTAAAATTGTATTTATTAGTACTGTGAAATTAACAGCTGTACAGCAAGATTCATGTGAAGGCCAAATTGGAGAGGAGGAACTTCTTGATGCAATTAAAGCCTTTAAGTCCGGGAAAACTCCAGYGCTGGATGGAATACCAGTTGAMGTARARRAATCCTTTTTTGATGTACTCAGAGGACCYTTATTGCATGTTTTAACCACTCCTATAAAAATGGTAGATTATCAGATACTCAACAAGAAGGACTGATTTAATTATTAATCAAACAGGACCCAAGTGGTAAATATAAAGATCCAGTCCATTTAATAATGTGGACGCCCCTTACACTTCAGTGTTGTGATACAAAAATTCTAGCAAAATGAATAGCGCATAGAATTTAAAAGGTATTGTCGGACATTATTCATCCTAGTCACACAGGTTTTTAACATGGACGATACATTGGAGATGATATAAGACAAGTCCTGGAAARGATAGAACACTATGAACAATCTGGGAAACCACGCCTGGTATTCATAGCTGACTTTGAAAAGGCTTTTGATAAAGTATGACTGCAATTTAAATATAAATGCCCGGAATATTTCAATTTTTGAGAATCTCTTATACAATGGGTTAAAGTTATGTATAGCGTAAAAAAGTAAATAATGGCTACATCTGTGAAAGTATTAAACTGTCAAGAGGACCTTAACAAGGCTGTCCACTATCGGCATATCTATTTATTATGGCAATCGAAATGTTRGTTATTAAAATCAGATCCAACAATAATATCAAGGGGATAGAAATCCAGGGTTTAAAAACCGAGGTATAAATTGTAAGCTGATTTTTATTTTATTTTATTTTATTTCACCTTTATTTAACCAGGTAAGCTAGTTGAGAACAAGTTCTCATTTACAWCTGCGACCTGGCCAAGATAAAGCAAAGCAGTGCAACACAAACAACAACACAGAGTTACAAATGGAATCAACAAGCGTACAGTCAATAACACAATAGAAAAAAAATAAAGTCTATATACAGTGTGTGCAAATGGCATGAGGAGGTAAGGCAACGAACAGGCCATAGTAACAAGTAATTACAATTCAGCAAATTTACACTGGAGTGATAGATGAGCAGATGATGAGTGTGCAAGTAGAAATACTGGTGTGCAAAAGAGCAAAAAAGTWAATAAAAACAATATGGGGATGAGGTAGGTAGATTGGATGGGCTATTTACAGATGGGCTATGTACAGCTGCAGCGATCCGTTAGCTGCTCGGATAGCTGATGTTTAAAGTTAGTGAGAGAAATATAAGATATGAGTCTCCAGCTTCAGAGATTTTAGCAATTTGTTCCAGTCATTGGCAGCAGAGAACTGGAAGGAAAGGCCGTCAAAGGAGGTGTTGGCTTTGGGGATGACCAGTGAGATATACCTGGAGCGCGTTCTACGAGTGGGTGTTGTTATCGTGACCAGTGAGCTGAGATAAGGCAGAGCTTTACCTAGCAAAGACTTATAGATGACCTGYAGCCAGTCGGTCTGGCGACGAATATGTAGCGAGGGCCAGCCGATTAGAGCATACAGGTCAAGGTGGTGGGTGGTATATGGGGCTTTGGTGACAAAATGGATGGCACTGTGATAGACTGCATCCAGTTTGCWGAGTAGAGTGTTGGAGGATATTTGTAAATGACATCGCCGAAGTCGAGGATCGGTAGSATAGTCAGTTTTACTAGGGTATGTTTGGCGGCGTGTGTGAAGGAGACTTTGTTGCGGAATAGAAAGCCGATTCTAGATTTATTTTTGGATTGGAGATGTTTAATATGAGTCTYGAAGGAGAGTTTGATGATTAATGTTTTCTTTTAAATCCACAATTTGGATCCCTCAACAGCCTCATAGAGGATCTAGATAATMTTCTAACCTCTCTGGATTATAACCAAATTATGATAAGTGTGCTATATTACCTATTGGATAACAAAAAGGTTTATATTACCATATAGTTTACCAATAAAATGGTCTGACAGTGATATGACATACGTATTCATATCCCGAAAGAAAGAAATTATCTCACTACAAAACATTTTAATAGAAAGTTAAATAATATAGATAAATTCTTATTAACTTTTATTTAACCAGGGAAAAACACATTGAGACCTACTGTAGGTGTCATTTGCCAATTTGCGCATGGAACAATAAAGAAAATACAATTATACACAATTTAAAACACAAAATTAAATCAATTGCAAATATTATATAAAGATTTATCCAACTCTGTGGAAACACGTGGAGTCTCCATCATTAACCAACCCTGTGATCTCCTGTTGTAATCTGAGTTTCTATATTTCAACAATGATGTTAAGTAAATTGGTAGTTTATTGACTAAGGCTTTATAAACAAAAACAGGATAAGGAAGTGACCTACGTGTTTTTAGTGAGGTCCAATTAACTTTATTATAAAAGATACAGTGGTGTRAAAACTGTCAGATGTTATAAAACAAAGTGTTCTATGATAAATTGTGTCCAAGGGCTTCAAAACACTGGTAGCTGCATTCATGTATGTAATATCACCATAATCTATGACAGGAATTAATGTAGACTGAATGATCTGTTTTCTACTATTTAATGAAAGYSRCTATTCCTATAGAAGAAGCCCAACTTAATTCTTAATTTCTTCACTAACTCGTCAACATGCTTTTTAAAACAAAGTTTTACTTCAATCCAGAAAAAAACGACCTGTCTCTTTGTGGAAAAATCACCCTGATTAAATCTTTAGTCATATCTCAGTTMACCTATTTGTTTATGGCCTTGTCTACACATACCGATAKAWWWWWTTWAATTATTTGAGCAAAAAAGKTTCAACTTTATTTGAAACGGCAAGCCAGACAAAATAAAACGGGCCTATTCATAAAATTAATATCAATTCGGAGTGCAGAAAGGATTTAATATTAAAGCATTAGACCTTTTACAAAGGATTTAGTCATACAAAAGTTATACTTAAATARCAACTGMTTCTCTAGCAGATTAGTAAGAATGTCTCCCATGTTCAAGAATGGCCTGTTGCTGTCCCCTGGGGGAATGGAGTGTGGAAGTGTATGCTGTATAGTGTTTGTCTATGTCCRWACACTAACCTTGTCCCCATATCATAACATGCTGACCTAAGATCATTGCTCCACAGTTAGTGCCGTGGCCTGTAATCTCTCRCACAAGAATGGAACTCATCAATGCTATGSGGCTCTGGGAGAATCTTTGTCCWTACAGCTGGCTGCAGACAGCAGTAATGAAGKAATAACATTGAAGAKATGTGATAAACGTATTCTMKACTTCAAAACTGGAGAAGACTGGAGATRTAAATTGCATCAGGATTATGTGAATCGCTCTGAGTTCTTTAACAATGGAACATTCASACTGGACAGAGTTATAGAGGAAGACAGTGGAGATTATCAATTGGAAACATATAATTCAACAGGAAAAGTGTTGCGCAGAGTCAACATGCTACTTGAGATACAAGGTACATAATTGTTTTATTTTTTAGTTAGGCCTAAATACATTCATCCATTTCACGGTGGAAAAGGGGGATTTCTGAAAGGTCGCCAGGATGTCAGTACTTCAATAGGTTTGTACTGTAGGACTTGGCAGCAGTAGTACAACACAMAGAGAGTATATTGTTACATCATACAATACTTTTGATATGTTTTAATGAATCAGAGTTAGGGTATTAGAGTAATCTCTTGTGTTTGTGTCTGTCAGCCACGGTGTCAGAGCCAGTGTTGTCTCACCTCTGTCTGCCTCATGGAGAGATCGTGGTCACATGCTCCTCAGAGGGAGATGGTCTTCAGTACAGCTGGACCCTGAATGGACAGAATCTGACCAGGAGTGTAGCCTATGTCCACTACCAGAGCAGTGTCATCATACTGAAGAGTGATGTGACAGGAACCCTGACCTGTATGGTTCAGKATAAAGTTAGCAGCAGCAGCTCCACTATTGATCTCTCCTTGGCCTGCRCAGGTAATCTCAGGACAGTTTCATTCCCACCTTTTGAATTAAGAGTACAACTCTGTTTCATTTACATGGTCAACAAGTGTTYTGTTCTGATGTTTTCTTTCTAGTTGTCTCTTCCCAGTTRCCTTCAGTAGCTGTGACAGTGTCTGTGGCTCTGACTGTTGGAACTCTCACACTACTTGCACTGTTTGTCGTTATTAACCATCTATGCAAGAAACAAAGATCCAGATTTMATACTTCAGGTAAAATGTTATAAGTAATTTAGTTTCACGTCCAGAACATAAATTTGAAATGTTGAATAAACATGACATTTTGTTTCACGTCCAGATTGTACAACAGCTTTTCTTTCACTTTTCAGAAAGCGTTGACGAGGTTGTTGTTTACGCTGATGTGAAAATAGGCCGGCAAAGAAATCAGGCAAGGAAGCAGAGGCCCCCAGCCACAGAGACGGTGGAGTATGGACAGATCAAAATGGCTGTAAACCCGGGTGTGGCAGGCTGCCCATAGACTCAAGGCTAGACATTTTACCACACGTAGCTTTGTAAAGCAGATTTAAGACAAGGGTTGACTGAACATTATGTGGATGCACTGATTGAGTAGATGAGACAGACCATCAAACTTAAAGACTAGTGGCAAATGAACACAACAAGATGACATCATGCATCATGCAAGGAATGCTAGGAAGATGCACTGCATGTCGTTTGTAGTTTGTTAACATAAATAACAATCTCATTTTCTATCATATATTGTACAATGGTATAAAAAGTGTTCATTATTTTGTAACTTTTCCTTAAAACCATGATATCAATGTATCTCTATTTCAATGTTTGAATGTATCCTGACTAGAGTGCTGGCAAGTTAGAACGTGGCTCTATTGCTGGAGAACACATGTGAACATTTCCTGTYAACTGAGCCGRGATATCATARTGTAAATGTAATGCTTTCTTTCTTTTTAGGCATCCATGTAGTTTTACCAATGTTTTTTTGAGTTCAAATACTCATTTATAATTGTTATATAATATATTGTTAATGAGGGGTTGTAAATAAATACAGGCATTGCACATCTTTTACATTGTTTAAAGTATTTAGGGCTATTCATGTATGATTTCTTACATATATTGCTGCAGTGACAACAAAAACATTGATATTGGTAAGAGAATAAAAGATAAGACACAACTCTATGTAGTTGCATATTACAAAGGTACAAAGGAACTCATCATTTTAAGATGTTCACTCCYCAATGTACTGACTCTTGCATGCTCTGTTAASGAGGTGTGAGGACCKCTGGTGAGACATTAGAGAGCACCATCAATGTAAAATATTGGACAGCTGGAATGTGTAACTTCAAGGTGAAACAATAGTCTGTCCTTTTGAATATAAAAAGACCGCAATGTCTCCCTCTGAAAAGAAACTCTACTTGTTTTTTCCTGAACGACACAAACAGACCAACAGACAGTCAAAGAGAGACCATGAAATAAAAATGATTGAACATATAGTGTACTTACTTTGTATGAATCTAAAGTGAGGTCTCATGTCCTTTTTGAAGACATCATACAAACAAATACTTAAAGTAGTCCTAAGGAAACAACGTAGGCACTGATGTTGTAGGAAGAGAAACAATATGGGCATTTAGTTTAAAACATGTGTTTATAATTATTGACCTTTCTGTTGTTGTCTGGAAGCTATAAATGAAAGGTGTCAGCTGACCTCCACATGTCTTAAGTAGAGTGTGGTCACTGAGCAGAGGTCAAACTAACATCACAAACTGTAGTTCAAACTGTTTTCATATTGTAGAGTACCGGACTTATGATAACCATGGAAAAACACTCTTAAAATGACGCTCAAGAGAAGGCAGACGTTTTACGTGTCCCCAACCGATTGTGTTTTTTTGTTCGTTTATTTGCGTTGTTTGTAACTTATTTTGTACATAATGTTGCCGCTACCMTCTCTTATGACCGAAAATAACTTCTGGACATCAGGACTGCAATTACTCACCACGGACTGGCAGAATCCTTTTTTTCCTTTAACGAGTCTGACGAGAACGATATGCTGCTTTCTCGGGAACAGATCCAGATCCCCGTGATTTGCGTGAAGATGTCACGGCAGTCGTTAAAGGAAGACCAAAMTGCAGCGTGGTGAGCGTACATATTCCTTTTATTTTAGAAAATGACACCAACAAAAACAACAAACGAAAAAACAACTGTGAAGCTCACAGGGCTAAGTGCCACTAACAAAAGTCAACTTCCCACAATGACACAAGGGAAAAAAGGCTGCCTAAGTATGATTCCCAATCAGAGACAACGATGGACAGCTGTCCCTGATTGAGAACCATACCCGGCCAAAACATAGAAATACACAAACCTAGAAAACAGAACATAGAATGCCCACCCCAAATCACACCCTGACCAAACCAAATAGAGACATAAAAAGGATCTCTAAGGTCAGGGCGTGACAGAAGAGGTGGCAGAGAAAAAGGGGCCGGAGGGCGGGCTGCCTTCTGAGAATTCGTAGGCGATCGAATTAAACCCCCACTTCCTTCCACTCTGCTAGCAAACGTGTAATCTTTGGAGAATAAAATAGATGACCTACTCTGAACCGGCAGGATAGAACAGCAGCGTCTGGTAAGACAGACATGTCGGACTATGGCGGACTATGTATTTTTGTAAACAACAGCTGGTGCATGATATTGAAGGAAGTCTCGAGCTATTGCTCGCCTGAGGTACAGTATCTCATGATAAGCTGTAGACCACACTATCTACCTAGAGAGTTTTCATCTGTATTTTTCMAAACTGTTTACATACCYCCACAGTCCGAGGCTGGCACTAAGACAGCATTGAATGAGCTGTATCCCGCCATYAGCAAACWAGAAAATGCTCACCCAGAGGCGGRGRTCCTAGTAGCCGGGGAKTTTAATGCAGGGAAACRTAAATKRGTTTTACCAAATTTCTATCAGCATGTTAAATGTGCAACCAGAGGGYAAAKAACTCTGGACRACCTTTACTCCACACARAGAGACGCATACAAAGCTCTCCCTAGTCCTCCATTTGGCAAATCTGACCATAATTATATCCTCCTGATTCCTGCTTACAAGCAAAAAAATTAAAGCAGGAAGCACCATTGACWAGATCAATAAAAATGCGGTCAGATMAAGCAGATGCTAACCTGCAGGACTGTTTTGCTAGCACAGACTGGAACATGTTCCGGGATTCCTCCGATGGCATTGAGGAGTACACCACATCYGTCATTGGCTTCATCAGTAAGTGCATCGATGATGTCTTCCCCACAGTGACCGTACGTACATACCCCAACCAGAWGCCATGGATTACAGGCAACATCCATACTGAGCTAAAGGCTAGAGCTGCCGCTTTCAAGGAGCGGGACTCTAACCCGGAAGCATATAAGAAATCCCGCTATGCCCTCCGATGAACCAGTAAACAGGCAAAGCATCAATACAGGACTAAGATCGAATCCTACTGCACAGGCTCTGACGCTCGTCGGATGTGGCAGGGCTTGAAACCATTACAGTCTACAAAGAGAAGCACAGCCAAGAGCTGCCCAGTGACACAAGCCTACCAGACGAGCTGAACTACTTCCATGCTTGCTTCGAGGCAAATAACACTCAAACATGCATGAGAGCACCAGGTGTTCCGGAAGACTGTGTGATCACGCTCTTCGCAGCCAATGTGAGTAAGACCTTTAAACAGGTCAACAATCATAAGGCCGCAGGGCCAGACGGATTACCAGGACGTGTACTCAAAGCATGCGCTGACCAACTGTTAAGTGTCTTCACTGACATMTTCAACCTCTCCCTGTGCAAGTCTGTTATACCAACATGTTTAAAGCAGACCACCATAGTGCCTGTGCCCAAGAACACTAAGGCAACCTGCCAAAATGACTACCGACCGGTAGCACTCACGTCTGTAGCCATGAAGTGTTTTGAAAGGCTGGTCATGGCTCACATCAACACCATTATCCCAGAAGGCCTAGACCCACTCCAATTTGCATACCGTCCAAACAGATCCACAGATGATGCAATCTCTATTGCACTCCACACTGCCCTTTCCCGCGTGGACAAAAGAAACACCGATGTGAGAATGTATTTCCTTGACTACAGCTCAGCATTCAACACCATAGTTACCTCAAACCTCATCAATAAASTAAGGACCCTGGGACTAAACACCTCCCTCTGCAACTGGATCCTGGACATCCTGACGGGCCTCCCCCAGGTGATAAGGGTAGGTAACAACACATCCACCACGCTGATCCTCAACACAGGGGCCCCTCAGATGTGTGTGCTCAGTCCCCTTCTGTACTCCCTGTTCACTCATGACTACACGGCCAGGCACGGCTCCAACACCATCATTAAGTTTGCCGATGACACAAKAGTGGTAGGCCTGATCACCGACAATGTCGAGACAGCCTATAGGGAGGACGTCAGAGACCTGGCCGTGTGGTGCTAGGACAACAACCGCTCCCTCAAAGTGATCAAGACAAAGGAGATGATTGTGGACTACAGGAAAAAGAGGACCGAGCACGCTCCCATTCTCATCGACGGGGCTMCAGTGGAGCAGGTTGAGAGCTTCAAGTTCCTTGGTGTCCACATCACGAACAAACTAAAGTGGTCCAAGCACACCAAGACAGTCGTGAAGAAGGCACAACAAACCTATTCCCCCTCAAGAGACTGAAAAGATTTGGCATGGGTTCTCAGATCCTCAAAAGGTTTTACAGCTGCATCATCGAGAGCATCCTGACTGGTTGCATCACTGCCTGGTATGGTAACTGCTCGGCCTCAGACTGCAAGGCACTACAGAGGGTAGTGCGAACGGCCCAGTACATCACMYMGGCCAAYCTTCCTGCCATCCAGGACCTCTATACCAGGCGGCATAATTCTTATCTGTATTTGTTTAAACTGCATTGTTGGTTAGGGGCTCGTAAGTAAGCATTTCACTGTAAGGTCTACCTGTCGTATTCGGCGAATGTGACTAATAACATTTCATTTGATTTGATTTGATGAGGAGAGCATATCATTTCTAAAATACATCTAGAGCATTTGTCATCCATTCAGTTTGAGAAGTCAACTTTGACATTTTCACATTGGTAAAAGAAGGTCAGTGAATTTCGTCAGTATTTTGAATGCATTAAGACGTTTCCTACCAAATGAATGTGTAATTAGATGATTGAATGTGATGACCCACATCAGATGTTGAGATTTGTGGCATATGATTGATCTTTTTAAAATCATACACTTACAGTGCATTAGGAAAAGTATTCTGATCTCTTGACTTTTTCCACATTTTGTTATGTTATGTAACAATTTAATATAGGCCTGCTATCTGGTGGGAGATGTAGCTGTTTAATATAGGTCTGCTCTCTGATGGAAGATGTGGTATTTAATATAGGCCTGCCATCTGGTGGGAGAAGTAACAATTTCATATAGAACTTCTATCTGGTGGGAGATGTGGGAATTTAATATAGGCCTGCCATCTAGTGGGAGATGTAGGAATTTAATATAGGTCTGCTATCTGGTGTGTGATGTAGAAATTTCATGTAGGCCTGCTAGAATTCAATGCCAGAGATTCTGTAGCGGTACAGGCATGGGCTTCTTTAATAAGGGTCAGTTTTCTCTTATTGCCTACTATTTGTTATTGAATGAGGTCAGTTGACCTCTAGTCTCCCCTTAGGACCCCAGCTGAGCTCCAGAGCAGGAGGGTTTGAGTGAGAAGTCTCTCTGAGTGACACCGGTTTGTGATTAGCCGGCTGCGTGAGGACACAGAGGGAACCACGAGCCCGCCAGCACGCCATATCTCATCTCTTTACTTGAAATCAGTTTACGGCCTTCTTCTCAACTCAATCGCATTAATGTCACACTATGTCACCCTCTCATGTAGGTACTGTATATGCTGTGCCTTTCAGGAACATTTTAGCCTTGTCATGCTCTCTCCACCCGCCTAATGTGACTTTCTTGTCTCTTGTCATACTACAGTACTTGGCAGAGGCACAATTAGTGTAACAGTATAACTTTAAACCGTCCCTCGCCCCGACACGGGCGCGAAACAGGGACCTTCTGCACACATCAACGGTCGCCCACGAAGCATCGTTACCCATCACTCCACAAAGGCCGCGGCCCTTGCAGAGCAAGGGGAAACCCTACTTCAGGTCTCAGAGCAAGTGACGTAACCGATTGAAATGCTATTAGCGCGTACCCGCTAACTAGCTAGCCATTTCACATCCGTTACACTCACACCCCCTTTCAACCTCCTCCTTTTCGCAGCAACCAGTGATCCGGGTCACGGCACCAATGTAAAAACAGTATAAACTTTAAACCGTCCCCTCGCCCCGACACGGGCAAGAACCAGGGACCTTCTGCACACTCAACAACGGTCGCCCACGAAGCATCGTTACCCATCGCTCACCAAAGGCCGCGGACCTTGCAGAGCAAGGGGGAACCCTACTTCAGGTCTCAGAGCAAGTGACGTAACCGATTGAAATGCTATTAGCGCGTACCCGCTAACTAGCTAGCCATTTCACATCCGTTACATTAGCACCAATGGATCTATGAGTAGGATTCAATCTGTAAAGTATAGCCGCGGGAGGTAAAGTGCTGAGGGTGCTGCAGACCACCTGAAAAAAAACATTATACTAATATATTTTATTTTTAATAATCCCCACAAAATGTGTGAACTAGGCCTTTATTACTCCTGTATGAACAGAGAACAATACTTGTCAGCAGAGTGGAGAAACCCCCCCCCGCCCGGACAAAAATGATCCTCAGCCACATCCCTCGTCAGACCAAGAAGTTCCACAGCACCTTTTTGATTATGAATGTCTTATGGAGTATTCTAGAGTTGATAATCCACTACCACATGATCATGGCGCCTCAAGAGAACATTTAACGTAGACAACAGAGGAAACCATGCTTTCCCCTAACAGGTTTAAATTATTAAATGGCTGACCGTTGGTCTGAATTGTCAGATACATTATGTGATGATATGACTA